>NC_040885.2:0-226487 GCF_900634795.4 Betta splendens | reverse complement strand
ACGTACACCCTGGACGGGTCGCCAGTCCATCGCAGGGCAACACATAGACAAACAACCATTCACTCACACACTCACACCTACGGGCAATGGAGAGAAGCCAATCAACCTAATGCACGTCTTTGGACTGTGAGAGGAAGCCGGAGAAGCCGGAGAGAACCCACGCAGACACGGGGAGAACGTGCAAACTCCACACAGAAAGGCACCAGGGCCGCCTCCGGGAATCTCGCTTGCCAACTTTAAGAATGAGTAGTTGCTACTTCAATAACATGTTGAATCAGATTGTTGCCATTGTTTTAAATGTATTCTATGTTTAAAAAATGCAGGCAAAGGTGTTTCAATGGTAGAATTCTCGCTTGCCATGTGAGAGACCTGGGTTCGATCCCAGCCAGTGCAAACAACTGTCTTTAGCCCACATTCCTGGTAAACAGGGTCACATTCAATTCTTGAGTACAAATGTTTGGCTATATAAATTAGCAACAGTAGGCGAGATTCATCTTGCTCTAAGAATCTACTTTATCTTCGTCAATTTGGCCTCTTTTAGTCTCCCCTTTTTTTTACTAGGAAAACAGTTAGTCTGTATGTGAGGTTTTACATGGAAAACTGTTAGTCTGTATGTCAGCTTTTACACTATTGGTAGCATTTTGCTGCAGAAGAAAAAGAAATGCTCTCAGGTGTTCAAGCATGTCTGACAGGTTTTCAGGCATGTCTGTTTATAGGAAAATCCCTATACTGGCCAATGTGTTGTCCTCCAGCAAGGAGTTGTGTCAGATCTTAGGCTTGCATAACTCTTTGTCTACCTGTGGAGTTTGCATATGACACGATGTAGCTTTCTATGTCTCGTTGGCTCAGTATGTTTTTAACGATTAGTAGGTGCTACGTCAAGAGCATGTTGGTTCAGATTGTTGCCACTGTTTTAGATGTAATACAGAGTTAAAAAAAGCAGGCATTGGTGTTTCAATGGTAGAATTCTCGCTTGCCATGCGAGAGACCTGGGTTCGATTCCCAGCCAGTGCAAGCCAATAGTGTATAGCCTACAGTACTGGTAAAAAAGCTTGCGATTTATTTCTGAGTAGACAAGATGGGAACCTAAAGCTGCAGCGGCCTAAAACTGCCAGTGTCACAAGGTCATTTCAATTTGTTCTTCTGAGTTCAACCTCATACGGGCCATTTCATTGAATACCTTGTTAACCACCACTGACCACAAATAACTATAATGATGAATAGGTGCTGCTTCAAGAACAAGTTGGTTCAGATTGTTGCCATTGTTTTAAATGTAATATAGAGTTATTAATCGCAGGCATTGGTGTTTCAATGGTAGAATTCTCGTTTCCCATGCGAGAGACCTGGGTTCCATTCCCAGCCAGTGCAAACAGGCAGTTTTTAGCCTACTTATTGGTAAGCACAATCAGAACAAATTCTTCAGTGGAAAAATTTGGCCAAATTGCTTCCGCCCTGTGGATCTCATTTATATTTGTTAATTTTGCCTCATTTAGTCTCGTCCTCTTTTACTTGGAAAACCAATAGTCGGTATGTGAGGTTTTACACATTTAGTACCAATTTGCTGCAGATGGAAAAACACATGCTCTCATGTGTTCAAGCATGTCTGTCAGGTTTTAAGGCATATCTGTTCATAGGTTAAACTGTATACTGGCCAATGTGTTGTCCTCCAGGTAGGAGTTGTGAGAGATTTTAGTCTTGCATGTGCTTTTGTCCAGCTGGGCAGTTTGAATGCGGCACAACTAAACTTTCAATGTGTCGTTGGCGCAGTGGGCAGCGTGTCAGTCTCATAATCTGAAGGTCGTGAGTTCAAGCCTCACACGAGGCAATTTTTTTATTGCATATAGTACGTTTTTGACCAGCACCAGCACAGATACACGGGAAACTTTTTAAAGATCTTAACAACACATACAACTTTAAGGATGAGTAGTTGCTACTTCAATAACATGTTGAATCAGATTGTTGCCATTGTTTTAAATGTAATCCACGTTGAGAAAATGCTTGCATTGGTGTTTCAATGGTAGAATTCTCGCTTGCCATGTGAGACACCTGGGTTCAATTCCCAGCCAGTGCAAACACACTGTCTTTAGCCTACATTCCTGGTAAACAGGGTCACAATCAATTCTTGAGTTCAAATGTTTGGCTATATAAATTAGCAACAGTAGCCGAGATTCCTCTTGCTCTGAGAATCTAATTTATCTTTGTTAATTTGGCCTCTTTTAGTCTCCGCTTTTTTTACTAGGAAAACAGTTAGTCTGTATGTTAGGTTTTACATGGAAAACTGTTAGTCTGTATGTCAGCTTTTACACGTTTAGTAGCATTTTGCTGCAGAAGAAAAAGAAATGCTCTCAGGTGTTCAAGCATGTCTGACAGGTTTTCAGGCATGTCTGTTTATAGGAAAATCCCTATACTGGCCAATGTGTTGTCCTCCAGCAAGGAGTTGTGTCAGATCTTAGGCTTGCATAACCCTTTGTCTACCTGTGGAGTTTGCATATGACACGATGTAGCTTTCTATGTCTCGTTGGCGCAGTATGTTTTTAACGATTAGTAGGTGCTACTTCAAGAGCATGTTGGGTCAGATTGTTGCCATGGTTTTAGATGCAATACAGAGTTAGAAAAAGCAGGCATTGGTGTTTCAATGGTAGAATTCTCGCTTGCCATGCGAGAGACCTGGGTTCGATTTCCAGCCAGTGCAAGCCAATAGTGTATAGCCTACAGTACTGGTAAAAAAGCTTTCGATTTATTTCTGAGTAGACAAGATGGTAACCTAAAGCTGCAGCGGCCTAAAACTGCCAGTGTCACATGGTCATTTCAATTTGTTCTTGTGAGTTCAAACCTCATACGGGCCATTTTTTAGATTTCATTGAACACCTTGGTAACCACCACTGACCACATATAACTATAACGATGAATAGGTGCTGCTTCCAGAACATTTTGGTTAAGATTGTTGCCATTGTTTTAAATGTAATATAGAGTTATTAATCGCAGGCATTGGTGTTTCAATGGTAGAATTCTCGTTTCCCATGCGAGAGACCTGGGTTTGATTCCCAGCCAGTGCAAACAGGCAGTTTTTAGCCTACTTATTGGTAAGCACAGTCAGAACAAATTCTTCAGTGGAAAAATTTGGCCAAATTGCTTCCGCCCTGTGGATCTCATTTATATTTGTTAATTTTGCCTCATTTAGTCTCGTCCTCTTTTACTTGGAAAACCAATAGTCGGCATGTGAGGTTTTACACATTTAGTACCAATTTGCTGCAGATGGAAAAACACATGCTCTCATGTGTTCAAGCATGTCTCTCAGGTTTTAAGGCATATCTGTTCATAGGTTAAACCCTATACTGGCCAATGTGTTGTCCTCCAGGTAGGAGTTGTGAGAGAATTTAGTCTTGCATGTGCTTTTGTCCAGCTGGGCAGTTTGAACGCGGCACAACTAAGCTTTCGATGTGTCGTTGGCGCAGTGGGCAGCGTGTCAGTCTCATAATCTGAAGGTCGTGAGTTCAAGCCTCACACGAGGCAATTTTTTTATTGCATATAGTACGTTTTTGACCAGCACCAGCACAGATACACGGGAAACTTTTTAAAGATCTTAACAACACATACAACTTTAAGGATGAGTAGTTGCTACTTCAATAACATGTTGAATCAGATTGTTGCCATTGTTTTAAATGTAATCCACGTTGAGAAAATGCTTGCATTGGTGTTTCAATGGTAGAATTCTCGCTTGCCATGTGAGACACCTGGGTTCAATTCCCAGCCAGTGCAAACACACTGTCTTTAGCCTACATTCCTGGTAAACAGGGTCACAATCAATTCTTGAGTTCAAATGTTTGGCTATATAAATTAGCAACAGTAGCCGAGATTCCTCTTGCTCTGAGAATCTAATTTATCTTTGTTAATTTGGCCTCTTTTAGTCTCCGCTTTTTTTACTAGGAAAACAGTTACTCTGTATGTTAGGTTTTACATGGAAAACTGTTAGTCTGTATGTCAGCTTTTACACGTTTAGTAGCATTTTTCTGCAGAAGAAAAAGAAATGCTCTCAGGTGTTCAAGCATGTCTGACAGGTTTTCAGGCATGTCTGTTTATAGGAAAATCCCTATACTGGCCAATGTGTTGTCCTCCAGCAAGGAGTTGTGTCAGATCTTAGGCTTGCATAACCCTTTGTCTACCTGTGGAGTTTGCATATGACACGATGTAGCTTTCTATGTCTCGTTGGCTCAGTATGTTTTTAACGATTAGTAGGTGCTACGTCAAGAGCATGTTGGTTCAGATTGTTGCCACTGTTTTAGATGTAATACAGAGTTAAAAAAAGCAGGCATTGGTGTTTCAATGGTAGAATTCTCGCTTGCCATGCGAGAGACCTGGGTTCAATTCCCAGCCAGTGCAAACAAACTGTCTTTAGCCTATGTCGTGTATTTTCTCTGTTCTTCAACCATGACAGAGATTTCACAAGAACTCAACTTTGAAGTTTAAATCAATAGCATACAAATTTATTATACATGACAAATTAAATCAATCATATAATGATTACAAAAGAGTAATAACAAGAGAGGCAGAGACCGAATTCACCTGCTTGTTCCTCTGCAGAGAGAACCGAGAGGTCGGAAAAGGTCCGCTGTGTGCTACCAGCGGACCCTCTGCGAAGCGCTCTGAAAACCCCAGCCTGTGAAGGCCTGCTTTTAACCACCACCTAAAATCTTTCCACATGTCCAAATAAGGACGTGTAGATGTTTTTCTCGGCTACTTGGAAAGTCCTGGCGCTGGGCCGTGTTATCTGTCCAGCTCCAGCTGCATCTGGCCCACCATCAACCTCCCAGTTCCTTTCCCAGGTCGGCGTGACATTTTGAATATTTCCTTAGGAACAGCTTGGATAATCATTGTTAACAACAACAGATTCTGCGAACACGGATTCTGCGAACCCAGTTCAAGCAAACCCTTTCACCCCAGTCACTAAGGACACACGAACCCATTTACTCTCTGTACTTCTCTCATAAGCAATGATCAATTTTACTGCTAAAAGTAAATGTAAATGTCTGTTTCCTGGAGTCTATCCCAGATGCTCCCCAGACAACGACCCTGCCAAACTGCAAGGGTTGAGGAACAGTCACTGCATCTTAACCTGACCCGAACAGATTGTTCACTACCTATATAATAATATATGATATGATACATAAATATACTACAAATCCCCTCCTCATGGGCATTTTAATGCCCATCAATCTTGAAAGCGAGCGGCCAAGAAAGCTCCTCTTTGACTCATCATGCTGCATTATATTAAATAGACATGAACTTCAACATTAAGATGACACAGCAAAGTTAAAGATTCACAAAATCTGTGGTGAATAGAACACCTAAGCTCTTCTTTCAGCTCCAACAGGTGATCCTCCCACGCTGCCTGTAAACAAGTACATTCAGTAACAAACCTCACAGTTTTCATTCTACATAAGTGTCCTCTTTATCACAACAGATTCTTCACAGACTCCACACCAACCACAGTCAATCATGAAGGTCTGTGATCCCACGTCATCCAGCATCTGCAATTCAGCTCATGCACAGGCAAATTCAAACATCAGTGTATATCAACGATGCAGCTAAGGGCGGCGCTCCGCCCACACCCTATAGCCGTGTTGGTCAGCGCAGCCCCACAATATTAGGTGGGTGAGGATTGTTTGAGGAGTGTAGCTGGAAGTGGAATAATTGGACTCTCCATCAGCTCCTTCGGCTCCATCGACTCCTCCTTCGTCCGTCACGGTTGTACTGGAAGCTGTGGCACTGCACCCTCTGCGTTGTCCTTGGAACCTCATCTGATGCCCTGCCTTTCTGCTAGCAACCCAGTTGGCCCAGCTTGCCTTCACGTTGAACACAGAGTCCCTCATTTCTGGACCGTTCAGGGCTCCAGCACACTTCTGCTGCACCATCCTCTGTCCCCCTCAGACTGGTGCTCCAGCTGTGACCTGAGAGCTGATAGCTGAGAGGCAGAAAGATCTGCACTATAGTGCAGCATAAACCATCCTACAGAGCTAGGGTTAGGGTTAGAGTGAACAGAACATAGTTTGCTTTTTATTCCAGGTCGTTGCTGTAGAAATCAAAAGATCAGAGAATATAAAAACCCACAGTTGTAGCAGATCATAAGACACACCCTCCTCTGATACTGAAGTAACCTGTGGATGGAGGTTAAGAGTAGGAGAGAAGTTGGTTAGGGAAAAAAATTAGTTTAGAAAATTAGTTGACACAGTTTCTCCACTGCTGCTCTGTGTAGAGAGAAGGGCTGAAGTTGTTAATGTGAGCTTCCTGTGTACAACAACACACTGAGATGCAGAATGAAAATTGTTAAACCCTCATTATATAAAATCAACAACAAGAAACATCATCGACATGTGTCATAGTCAGTCCGCAGAGCATATACAGTATCAGTCAGTCATGTCATGAGCTCAGGGTTTTTGTCGTGCACGTGAGCTAAGAGAGAAACCTCTTGCTCTATGAGAACTATAATTTAGAAAGGCTAGCCTGTGACCTTGTTCTGCTAAATGAGTCAGCAGTGTCACTCAGGGCCCATCAGTGATCCAGAGTTTGATCTTCTTTGTCCTCTTCTTTCCTGCAATGGAACAACACAGCTTTCCTGCGTATATTAATCATCTGTTTCACATAGAAACTTGGTTGATGCATTAAACACCATTTCGTCAAGCAAAGCTTCGTGCAATGTTAGTCTATGCGTTCGGCATATTTTTACAAGCTACACACTAAAATGCAATGTTCACAGTACTTTTTCATCCCTCTATTGTCATTGTCACATTTACACTTTCCTTTTCATTCACTCCTCGACTTCCCTTAACTCCTTTCCTTCCTGACATACCCTGCTCCTGTCACTTTTCCTATCACTCCACAATGAGTCCCGCTGTGAGATCATATTCCTCTGTAGCGTAAGCTATTTACAGTATATACCAAATCAAATTTTGTGCCAACTCGACCACAACCTTTCTCCCATGGATTAAGTTCACCAACTTGGGATAAAACACAACAGAAACAGAATAGTCCATTCTCACAGCAGATGCCACACACACAAGTACCCCAGTTACTAGGGACCGTCATAAAGCAATAATCAAAACAATTTTTTACAATACATTTTCCCCCCTCAATAGACAGATAACTGTCCATTGAATTTGAAGCCGATTAAATCATTAAATTAAGATGGATGGATAAAAGAACACTAGCAAAACCCTTAAAAGTAATTTCCTACTCTTATTTATCCTATGTATTTATCCTTACCAGGGATCATCATCAATCCCTGAATAAAACTGAGTGAAATTAAGGACGATGTCAATAGAAGGAACAAGAATGTTTAGACCTTAATAACTACAACATCAACACGAACTAATCTCATTATGAACACAGAATCATTGCGTTGTAGGAAACCTTATTGAATTCAAGAAGCACTGCAGATGCATGCATTAAGTGACTTCATGACACAATTAACGTAAAGACTAAATAAGCTGAATCCTCACAAACTATCAGAAATGACAGATGGACATAACACAACCTAGTCAACTGTTGGAAATGCAAAGCTATACCCTAGAAATTCAAACAACCCCACAATTATTGCTACATCTAATTATAATTCCCCTGTGACTGTCAGAGTTTGTAGTGATAACAAAACAGCTGTGGACGATAACTGAAGTATTGTAACCTATTAAAGAAAGTCCATATAAACCCACATACAGTCAAACCTCTTGCAGGATAAAGCACCGTCACTGTTGCTACTTAGTCTCTTCCCCAGACCTTCTCCTTCCATGCCGTAAAGAACACCACAGCCCTGTCACATTTGTTTAAGGCCTGCAGACTGATGACATCTATGTTAACTGTTTAGGAAAAGGATGGAAAGAAAAAAAAAACTGAGACCTGGTTTACCCATTTGCTAAATGTGTCTTCTGCTCTGTTGGAATATATTAATGATAGTGATGATAAGAACTAAGTGGAACCTCATCAAAACATGTCAAGGTGATCATTAAAACTGCAGCCTCGCTTAAACAGTAGACGGACTGTGCAAATCCTAAATGTAGTGTAGTGAATTGTAGCTGCTTGCAGCACCACAATCCGTAGCATTACAATACAGTACTATAGAAGGCTAAGCATTGTTGCAACAGTTACACCTTGCAGGTTCCGAATGGTTAGGTTTTTCTATCTATTGGGGAACTGGCATAGTAGCAGTGAAAGGCACACCTGGTTTTAGTCACCTTGAAGTTTAATGTTTTCTGTAACACATGAGAGCATGATGCGTTATACTAGCTTTCATACTGTAGGGATCAAACTGCTGTTTACTGTATGAGGGAAACATGTACACTCTCCTCATTCCCTTTTTAGCTGATTGACCTCCTCAGATACTTCACTCACTTTATGGTATGTGGGAGGCACTTCCTACAGTATTAAGGCTTGTCTAGTGAAACTTCCTTACCTCAATAATGAGAATGAGTCTTTACCAATATAATGAGACAACTGTCTACAGTTAGTGTTAGTTGGAGAGATGAAATGAGGCATGTCTCAAAGTCTGGTGCACACAGTCCCTTCATCCACATACTTCAATTCACATTGTTTTTAACACCGTCACCCACTGAGCATCAGGTGGAGCATTTGTCAGCAGAGTGATTGAATTGGGAACTTTATCTTGAAATATTCTCTATACCTTTGTCTTTCCCTTGGCTAGTAAAATTGGCATATTTTTAATTTTTTTCTCTGTTGGCAGGTTTAAGGACTAAGTCATTCTCACCAGCCGACTTGTTTATTTTGTTTCCAAATTTTAGATATTTGTCTGAGTCTCAAAGTACTAAAGTGTGCATCAAGGTGAAGTCACAGATTCAGAGGCATCTGGCTTTTTGGCTTTTGATGGAGCCCATCAACAAAGTTCATGAATCCTGGAGGTGTCTGGTCCTCTCTAGTAACCAGTTGAGTGGCCTCCACATTGATCAGCAGATCCCTTTGGTCTCGGCACTCCTCGTGAGCCTCGTAGCCAATCAAAGCAATGGCTTCTTACGTGACCAGTCTTCCCACAGCAGTAGCATCTCACGCCTCCTTTATGACTGCCTCCTGTTCCTCTGCCTTTGTCTGCAGGGAACCCTCCTCTCCTCATAGGAGGTCGTCTTGTCCACCCTCCTGGTAGAATGTACATCACCTGAGGTGTGGCCATGCCTGGTGGTGTAGGTGGGGTCTGAGGCACGCTGGCTGGTTGAGCAGAGACCATCCTCCTCTCTCTTTTCTCCCCCTCTGTTCGCTGCTGCTGGCGTGTTGCTTCTTTCACTGCCTCCTTTGCCTGCTTCTGACGCAGCTCAACAGCATGAATCACATGCTTAGTTATTTGTTCTAGTGACAAGTTGCAAAGTCCCACAGTGTCAGTCAGATCATTCTGTTCCGGTCTTGAAGGCCAGGGCAGATTTTGACACTTTGCCCTTTTGACCAGCAGAGGAAGTCCATCAGAAACCTCATTTACCCGTTCGTCACCCACACACACTGATTCCTCATCTGACTCAGCCCACAGTGATCTACCTGCTCTGTCACGCAGATCACTTTCACTGCAGGAATTTCCAATTGAAATTTTCTCTGTGTTTAAATAAATGTCGGGCAGTTCTAACAACTCATCCCTTTCCACTGCCCTGTCTGTCCCTTCTAGATCAGCTACAGGGTGAACTGGCTTCTTTGTCCGTAATGGTTTTGTTTCTTCTGCATCCATCTGGGACGCATCTGAAAGAGACTTAGTTATAGAGATCTGATCAAATTGATTATCACCACATTGAGTCGTCTTTTTGCCCATCATTTTTGCACAGTTAATAAACAATTGCAACACTGCATTTTCTTTTTCCCGTTTAAGGCCTCGCTTTACAGATTTGTCTTTTATCTTATAGGTTTTTATAAAACCCTGCATCTCTGCACACTGCCTCAGATCAAATGTCCCCTCTGAAGGCCAGGGCGACGTGGATTCATGTGTCTGCTTGCTCCATTTGTCTGAGCATTTCTGAATTTCCTTCATCAACACCTCGACTGGAGACATGTTCCCATCCACAGATCTCATTATTAAATATGTACCTTTACTGAAGATATGATTTCAACCCCTAATTACACCTAATTATACTTGTAACTGAACTAATCTCAATCAGTGTTCATAACTGAAGTAAGTTCCCTGTCTTTACAACCCATAGTTAGTGAAAAGCAACATAAATATTAACCAGTTAAATTGTAATTAGACGCTCTTCCTTTCTGGGTATCTTGGTTTTACCTCTGTTTTAAGCAACTGGCCCGATAATCATTCCTAGTGACTGTTGAGCTGATGAGTTTTGATTTGTTCTGAATAAAAGAGTAAGTCTGATGCAAAGATAAACCAAACCACTGCAGAAACGCCCACTTCAGAGCAACTGCTGAAGAAAAATTATAAGCGTCTTATTGGAGCTGATCATGTGCTTTGTTTATATTACTAGGTTTACACAAAATCAGCATAATTGCAACACTTGATTTAACGTGATAGTGATGTCACATGCTGTGCCTAACCCACATTAGGTCACAAATGGTGGTCTTGCTCATGAGAATGCAGCTGCTACAGACGCGTCGAGCAGAAAGACCTTTGATATAAATGGAGGAATATTTATTAACTTTACCCAAATAACCTAGTTAACCTAGAACCAGACAAAAATGGAAACTGAAAATGAAAAAATAGAAGCTAAATCCCACCAATACACACTGACAGAAAGTATAACCAACACGCTGCAGACCACTACTAGTCCACTAGCATGTATATCGCATACCCCTGCGGTTCTATTCTGACCTACTGTATTACTAACATTTATTCTCACCTAATACTAACCAGGCACTAATAGTCTATACATACATACATCTGATCTGAAAAGTTAGTGAAAACTCAGGGGAGGGGTGAGGCGGAGCCTCAGACAGATGGAGGCTCGTAAGTACTCTGTTTGTCTTTGTACTTCCAGTCTGATTCTGCTCTTAGAGAAGCACACGGCTGACGGCTCTGAGCCAATTTAGAAGCGTTAGCGTTACAGTAAAATTCCTTCCCCTTCAACCAACGTAGTAAACGTTTTGAAGTTTAGCTGCTGTCCGTTACACTAATAGTAATAATAGGAACAAAACTAAGGCTTTTAGTGCAGTCTGCCAACTATGTGTCTATGTCTCTCCAATGCACACTCACACACACACACACCCGAGCCTACTGCTAGGACTAGTACGACACACACACACCCTTGAGCTTAATGCTCTGAGCAGTAAAACACACGCACACACACACTCTCTCGGGAGCGTAAACAACAGAAGAGGCACACAGCTGACGCCTCCACACCCAATTCAGAGACCGCGCCTCAACTCCCCCCTTTTTTATTATTTTAATAAACAAAGCAGCCGCGGTCTTACACTCCGTGACCAGCTTGACCACTCCCAACCACAGTGCGGACACGTCGTCACAAAAAATGCACTAAAACACTCAGATTACGTCAAAATGATTATAAAGGTACAAAGAAAAGTGAACACAATATAGGACAATCAAAAATGTTACAGTATTAAACTACTACAAAAATTAAAACTTCGTCGCCACCTGGCACCAAGCCAACGTCTCCCCCCAACTATCTGAAGACACACACGTACAGTAAGAGGAGCGGGGATCTCTCTCTAGTCCACACACACGCACACACTCACTCCCCCGCCCTCCTGCTCTCTTTTCCTCTCTCCCTCACACACACACACGCTCCTTCTGCACCAGAGTAGAGGAGCCGCTGTCAACCCAGCCTACTCAAATTTAAATCAGCAACAAGCAACTATTACGCCGTTTAACTTCACATACGTATATACACAAATACACACTTGATTAAACTTCATACATTATTGCCAGCACACTTCATATGCATATCACAGAAAGCGCTTTTACTGATTTCCCTATGTCTCTCAGGCCTCACAACTCATGAGAAAATCTACACTTGGATTGATCAGTCCCAAGCTTAATGTAGGTCTCCTCATACGCACATAAACCTACAGTGCCTTAAATATATAAGCATATATATATATATATATATATATATATATGCACTTCCAACGTCAGTTACCGTACTTACACAGCCTTAAATTTATTTTAGACACATACAGACTATTTAAGCCCTTTATTTAGAATCTCCCAACGTCGTCTGTCAAAGAGTTAACATGTAAGTCAACATTTAGAGGTCAATAGGCCATGTCATTTTCTATTTCCCCACAATGAAAGCAAAGTACAGCACACAAATAAAGCAGTTGCTTAGTTATATTTATATACAGCAAATTATACAAGCAAATTCTCCACTGCCTCTCTCTGCTTATTCCCACACAGATTGTTTTCTAGAAATAGCCGAATCAGAATTTAGAATCTTCTAATATAACCAACATTTGCCCACACTGCCCCCAACACAGAGAATCGTCATATACAGAGGCAGCCGGTAAAAGTGTCTACCCCCACCGTGTTTGGGTTTCAAATCTGCCGCGTCAGTGGCGGGTTTGTACTGCAGGAGGAGTGTGTTACGTCCTTCTGGCCTGTAGGTGGCGATTGACTCCCACTTTTGGTCCTGAAACATCGTAGTTGCTTACGTCATATAGGCTCTTGTAGAACAACCAATGATCAGGTCTTTGGTGGCCTAGTGGTTAACGTGCATGGCCACAAGGTTTTTTTTTTGTCCGGGGTTCGAGTCTGAGTGGAAGCAGTTTTTTTATTTTAATTATTGGAAAAACAGCGTCTCATCATCATCATGTGATCACGAGATGACAACGTTGTATTACTTAGTGCATGAATCGCCAAGACCATGAACCGCTGGTCGCGTTATAGTATGAAGTTATGAACGTAAGTAAATTATGGAAATGTAAGAGCTTTAAGCGCATCTCACCTGTGGCCACCAGTGACGAGTCGTCTCGGGCTGGGTGCAGTCGGGCACCTGTCGGCTTCAGACCCAGTTTTCCTGCCTGCTTGGAGTGACGCCAATTTCTGTCGTGTATTTTCTCTTTTCTTCAACCACGACAGAGATTTCACAAGAACTCAACTTTGAAGTTTAAATCAATAGCATCCAAATTTATTATACATGACAAATTAAATCAATCATATAATGATTACAAAAGAGTAATAACAAGAGAGGCAGAGACCGAATTCACCTGCTTGTTCCTCTGCAGAGAGAACCGAGAGGTCGGAAAAGGTCCGCTGTGTGCTACGAGCGGACCCTCTGCGAAGCGCTCTGAAAACCCCAGCCTGTGAAGGCCTGCTTTTAACCACCACCTAAAATCTTTCCACATGTCCAAATAAGGACGTGTAGATGTTTTTCTCGGCTACTTGGAAAGTCCTGGCGCTGGGCCGTGTTATCTGTCCAGCTCCAGCTGCATCTGGCCCACCATCAACCTCCCAGTTCCTTTCCCAGGTCGGCGTGACATTTTGAATATTTCCTTAGGAACAGCTTGGATAATCATTGTTAACAACAACAGATTCTGCGAACACGGATTCTGCGAACCCAGTTCAAGCAAACCCTTTCACCCCAGTCACTAAGGACACACAAACCCATTTACTCTCTGTACTTCTCTCATAAGCAATGATCAATTTTACTGCTAAAAGTAAATGTAAATGTCTGTTTCCTGGAGTCTATCCCAGATGCTCCCCAGACAACGACCCTGCCGAACTGCAAGGGTTGAGGAACAGTCACTGCATCTTAACCTGACCCGAACAGATTGTTCACTACCTATATAATAATATATGATATGATACATAAATATACTACACCTACATTCCTGGTAAACAGGTTCGCAATCAATTCTTGAGTACGAATGTTTGGCTATATAAATTAGCAACAGTAGGCAAGATTCCTCTTGCTCTGAGAATCTAATTTATCTTTGTTAATTGGGCCTCATTTAGTCTCCCCTTTTTTTTTTTACTAGGAAAACAGTTAGTCTGTATGTGAGGTTTTACATGGAAAACTGTTAGTCTGTAAGTCAGCTTTTACACGTTTAGTAGCATTTTGCTGCAGAAGAAAAAGAAATGCTCTTAGGTGTTCAAGCATGTCTGACAGGTTTTCAGGCATGTCTGTTTATAGGAAAATCCCTATACTGGCCAATGTGTTGTCCTCCAGCAAGGAGTTGTGTCAGATCTTAGGCTTGCATAACCCTTTGTCTACCTGTGGAGTTTGCATATGACACGATGTAGCTTTCTATGTCTTGTTGGCGCAGTATATTTTTAACGGTTAGTAGGTGCTACTTCAAGAGCATGTTGGGTCAGATTGTTGCCACGGTTTTAGATGTAATACAGAGTTAGAAAAAGCAGGCAATTGGTGTTTCAATGGTAGAATTCTCGCTTGCCATGCGAGAGACCTGGGTTCGATTCCCAGCCAGTGCAAGCCAATAATGTATAGCCTACAGTACTGGTAAAAAAGCTTGCGATTTGTTTCTCAGAAGACAAGATGGTAACCTAAAGCAGCACCGGCCTAAAACTACTAGTGTCACATGGTCATTTCAATTTGTTCTTGTGAGTTCAACCTCATACGGGCCATTTTTTAGATTTCATTGAATACCTTGTTAACCACCACTGACCACATTTAACTACAACGATGAATAGGTGCTGCTTCAAGAACATGTTGGTTCAGATTGTTGCCATTGTTTTAAATGTAATATAGAGTTATTAATCGCAGGCATTGGTGTTTCAATGGTAGAATTCTCGTTTCCCATGCGAGAGACCTTGATTTGATTCCCAGCCAGTGCAACCAGGCACTTTTTAGCCTACTTATTGGTAAGCACAATCAGAACCAATTCTTCAGTGGAAATATTTGGCCAAATTGCTTCCGCCCTGTGGATCTCTTTTATATTTGTAGTTAGTCCTCTTTTACTTGGAAAACCATTAGTCGGTATGTGAGGTTTTACACATTTAGTACCAATTTGCTGCAGATGGAAAAAACATGCTCTCATGTGTTCAAGCATGTCTGACAGGTTTTAAGGCATATCTGTTCATAGGTTAAACCCTATACTGGCCAATGTGTTGTCCTCCAGGAAGGAGTTGTGTCAGATCTTAGGCTTGCCTAACCCTTTGTCTACCTGTGGAGTTTGCATAGGAGTCGATGTAGTTTTCTATGTCTCGTTGGCGCAGTAGGTTTTAAGCGTTTAGTAGCAATTTGCTGCAGACGGAAAATATGCTATCCTCAAATTGCATTGAATTAATTGTTTACCAGCACTGATTGGCAGGGAGGGGTGGTATTTTTTATTTTTTTATACTATATAAAGACCTTAAGGACACATATAACTTTAACAATGAATAGGTGCTACTTCAAGAAGATGTTGGGTCAGATTGTTGCTATGGTTTTAGATGCAATATAGAGTTAGAAAATGCAGCCAATTGTGTTTTATTGGTACAATTGTCGCTTTCCATGCGAGAGACCTGGGTTGAAATCCCAGGCAGTGCAAACAGACAGTATTTTACAGTACTGGTAAAAATGGTCAAAATTTCTTTCTCAATAAACAAAACACTTACCTAAAGTAGCAGCAGCCAAAAACGTGAGTTGCTCATTTCAATTTATTCTTGTGAGTTCAAACCTCATACAGGCCGTTTTTTAGATTTCATTGAATACCTTGTTAACCACCACTGACTGGCAGAGAGGCACAGTACTTTTAGACCTACAGGATAGGCAACTATGTAAATATCATACATATAACTTTAAGGATGAACAGGTGCTACTTCAAGAATATGGGTCAGATTGTCAGATTGTTGTTGCCCTTGGTCACACATCGCCCTGGATTTTGTGGCTGGACTTCCCTCCTCTCAAGGGAACATGGTAATCATGACTGTCATAGATCGATTATCCTGGCTAACCCATTTCATTCCCATGCCCAAGCTCATTAACGCCAAACAGACGGCCCAGGCAGTGTTGGAGCATGTGTTCTGTTTCCACTGGTTCCCAAAGGATGTGTTCTCTGACAGGGTTCCTCAATTTGTCTCCCAGTTCTGGCAGGAGTTCTGCACGTTGCTGGGGGCAGAAGTCAGCCTTTCGTCTGGCTACCACCCGTAGTCCAATGGACAAACACAGAGGACAAACCAGGGGCTTTCCCTCGTCCAGGAGTCTCTCTACCTGGGTACAACAGTTGGTGTGGCTAGAGTATGCGCACAAGACCCTTACGTGCTCGTCCACCGGCCTCACCCCCTTCCAGTGCACAAACGGGCTCCAGCTGCCTCTATTCCCATCTATTGAAGAAGAGACAAGGGTTTCCTGTTGAGAATGCGGTGGCTATAAAAATCTACGCGTGAGCTCCCAGACCTCACCACAAATATGCTGCCTGATGTAAGACACACATACATGTAAGTGAAATGTATTTCACACTGTGTGAGAAAAGCACAACAGTCTCCGGACTCACCTGAGAACCACGTGGGTGCTCCCAGTCGGGCATCCGGACCCGCAGCAGCCGGGTTCGCTGCTGCGGGCGCTGAGACCTGGATCGACGTTGCTTACCCTGCTGTTCCTTGAACCAGACGATTACCCGCCTCCGCCAGTCCTGCCACCGCGTTCTCCTGGCGCAGTGCACACTCCGCTAGCTTCTAGAGTGCCACACTGGTGTTTTCTTCCTGCTCGGTGAGTCGCTGCCCCCGTGCAAGGAGCTGAGCACGGAGGTTTTACACACTGGCTGGGTCCATTTCTGGCCAGATTGTTCTGTCAGCCTTCGGCAAAAGTCGGACCCACATGCACAGTGCGGACACGGTGATCAATTATCAATCAATCTTTTATTTTACACGAGGTCAGGGCAATCCAGGTCACACATAAAAATTCTCAGTCTACGGCACAAAAGGAGCAGGCAATAATCGCTTCCGGAAGCAGGCAAGGGTTCGGCACACAGGTGAGCTCGGCAGAGGTACAAACAAGGAGCAGGCAATAACGAGGTCAGACAGTCAGATAGTTACCACGAAATCCAGGCGTAAGCACAGTCAAGGACAGGCAGGAATCGGCGGTCAGAAAACAATACTGTAAACGCTGGAAAGTGGTAAGGATACTCAACAATCTGGCGTCTGACTGCTGGTTGAGGTGGTATTTAAATATTGGGTGTGATTGCTAACTACTGGCATGTGTGCTTGATGAACCGGAGGTAACAAGAAACATGTGTGCTCTGGATGAAACAGGAAGTCCATAAAAGTAAAAGAGGAACTAGAACCGGATCATGAAACCTAGTGGACTAAACTCAGGGGGTTGTCTGTTATCTTCATAATGGAGATTTGAAAGCTTTAGTTAATTAAAAAAAAAACTTTTCAGACCTGTTTCCTTTGGAATCCATCACTTTAACAAGTAGTCAAATCAGCATCTTGCCAGTCCTCAGCTCTATGTGAAGGGAATACAAGCTGTACTTTATTCCCTACAGTAATACCTTCCTCCTCACTGTCTTTCTCTGAATGTCCTTGAAACGTCCCTGCTGGGGATTCTATCTCCTGGCTCCTTTCGAAGCAGTGGCCTCCCATTATTTTGTTATTTGTGAAGGATTATGCTCTGGAGCACACACAGTCCAAGCCGTTGCTTAAGAACTGTGACAGCTTACAATAATTGGCCTTGTAATTAGTAGGAACGAGACCAGTCTGCTGCTTTCACTCACTAGACCTGATCTGATGAAAACACTTTAATTAATGTCCGCAATTATGAACTTTTAAACGGCTGTAATCAACCATGTCAGTGAGAATAATGATTGGATCATAAACTGTATGTTGACAAATAAAGGCTATTAGATGATCTGGCCAAAGCCTGGAAAATACAATAAAGCTGAACCAGGGGGCAGAAAAGAGGGTGGGGTCTTATCATAATTTTTCATCATACTTGCATCTGGATCTAAGGAGGCCAACAGTGTCAGCAGCCTCACAGTAACTTTGTCTACTTTCACCAGAATCAGCAAAGGAGCATAAGACCGAAACAAGAATAAGCAGTTCTGCTATTACTGAAAAACTGCCATTGCTTCCTTTTGCACGCAATGTCCTTTCTTTATCATGAACCACTTGTGTTTTAATGTACTGCTACAGATTAACATCAAATGTTCAACGTGCCTCAGATGTGGCTCAAGATCTGTGGTCAACTTTCCAAATAACTGGAAGTGGTGTGTGTGTGTGTGTGTGTGTGTGTGTGTGTGTGTGTGTGTGTGTGTGTGTGTGTGTGTGTGTGTCTGTGTGTGTGTGTGTGTCTGTGTGTGTGTGTGTGTGTCTACATCACACACACACACACACACACACACACACACACACACACACTTTGAGCACTTTCTTTACTTGCTCTGTGATCATTTCTGGAGCGTCTGAGTATTATTTAAGAATGAATGAAGAGTTGATTTGCTCTACTGTTTGCAACTACTGTTTCAGTTGTAACTGCTTCACCATTTTTCAGGACACAAATACACCATTCAAATATGCAACAATTAATCATCCACTTTTTACAGCTTTGGGTCATTTGTGGTTTCAGTGACTCCGCTGGTGTGAAAGGCAGAAAGTCTGGTCTGTGGGTGATGTCCCACTAGAGTGTGAGGAGCTGATTTTAGTTTTTACCTGTAACCACAGCCAAAGCTTTCACTCTTCACACTTTTTTTCACAAGTCGTAAAAAAAACTGACAGCTATCCAATAAGAATGTTTCCCCTTGTCAGCCTAAAGCAAAGACTGAGGGGTTGTCATCTTGGATTTTTGGTCTGAGAATCATAGGAAGACCCTCTAGTAACTCACTGGTCTGGAGTCCTGGATGCTGCTTCTGCTGCCAGTGATTCAGCACATCAGCTATTTAGTGGTAAGGCTGACAACAGCTCTCATACTATTTATATCTTTGCCCTTGCTTTCAGCAACTTTTTTTATCATTATTTATCATTATATATCACTTACTATTGTTATAGTAATCTTTATTATCATGCTTCTAGCATTCACGTATGTTTTTCTGATTTTTATTATAGTAGTTGAGAGGTGGCCTGGTAGCTCAGTTGATTCTATTCCCTACCTCAGCATCAGATGTGTCCTTCAGTGAGACACTTTGCACTAGCACCCTGAGCGCCCTCATGTGGCAGTTCACTGCTCTCCCAAGGGAGATGGGTCAAATGCAGAAAACAAATTTCCCCACTGTGGGGGGAATTCCCTCCTCCTCCTTGTTTTTCTTCCGTACATCTTTCTACATCTAACTAGTCCCACATACTTACAGCTATAGAAACTATCCAATTATCAAAATATTCGGCTTTTTAAGGAGATGCAAGCTATTATTTTTCTGATTCATAGCTTTTTTCAACCTTTTTTGCCCCATTTAAATGAATAGAGAAAGCGTTTTATCTCCTGTTTAGCTTTGCCTTCTTTCAGCTTTAACTACTTCAACATACAGACACCATTTTTACTACAAAACAATCGTCATTCAACCATTGATCTATTGTTCAGCTTTTTAATAACTATAATAGTTTCTGATTTATAGTTGTTTAAGTATATAGTGGTTTTTGTTAAATGTTTTTCTTCCTTCTCTTAACTCGTCACTACAGCCACAGTTTTCATTGTTTCACTAACGTCATACTTGTTTTCTTTCTAGCTCTAAGACCTTCACTTTAGTTAACCTCAAAGCGCAGAGAGATCCTGAATTTTCCCCATAGACTCTAGTGATAATTTTAGGCAGACGTTTGGAAGAAATGCAGAAGGAGACATATATTGAAATTGCGACTGTGGCCACAATCTTTGGTCCTTGAACATAAAACTCACACCACTTGCTCACTGAAGCCTTGGCATTCATTAAGGGATGTTATTTTTGTGATAACTACTATGGTTTTGCTGCCCCTGTTTAACTACATGTTAAATAGGGGCAACTACATGTTGTATTTACAATATGTAGTTTCTGCAACATTTGCTCAGTTCAGCTTCATAAGTAGTTTCTTTATTATTATGAGAACAGTGCGGGTTGATTTCTTTTATCATTCCTTGTCCTGAATGCCATTGTTATTAATAGAGCTTTACTTTACATTCAGCCAGAGTCTACTTATCTGTAGATGTCCATGTTGACAAGCAGGGCCGCAGATTTGTTCCTTTGCTTTTCCCTGAGACCTTCTCACAAGGATTAGACCGGTGACATAAGCAGCTGGAGGCTCTGGGCTGTAGACATTCCAAACACTGCTGAATGTCATGTCCACTGCCTTTCTACCAGCTGCTTATGAATACCAAACAAGCAGGTCTATAATATAGAGGTGGGATATTGGAGATAATGCCACATGGATTCCACAAGAGCTCAGGCAAAAGCGCCCAACATTAGGTCTCTAACTGTCCCATCAATACCCAGACCCAGACGGAGCTTTTTTTGCCAACTATCTTTCCTGTTTTCCTCCCAGAAATGCATACAAGCTGTTTCCTTAGTCTTGCCAGCAACAATGAGGAGAGTTTTAAAGCCAAGAACCCCCAGGCTCAGTGCCCCTCCACCACATTTATCACCATCATTCCTCAAGGTAATCTAGGATCAACTGAGGTTTAGTAGTAAAGTGAGTGCAAATAGTTTGGATGCTGAGTTACAGTTTGTGTTTACAGTATCTGAGAGTAGAAACAGATTGAGGGCTGCTAGTGTGTGTGTGTGTGTGTGTGTGTGTGTGTATTCACCTCTTACTGTCACCTGTCTGTGTGTGGAAGTAACTGCAGAGGCCCCAAATCTAAAATGATAATGCTGGAGGAGTTTTGGAGCCTGTTTTGTCTCAGACATGGATATTATGCAGCAGAAGTGACACTGATGCCATTGTGATGTATCATAATAACCTGGGGAGCGTATGCCTTTGTGTCAGGGCCCTTTCACACAGACTGTAACTCTGGTGCTCAAAAAGCTTTTCTCTGTTGACTAATAGCAGTTCTGTCAAGGGGAAGCACCCAATGGATAAAATGTGGCTGGTTAAATAAACAGAGGTAGGAAATTATGGGGTGCCGAATGTAAAAGAAGCACCTATAACTAGTTTTCTCACATTTAACTAAATGACACAACATGTTTTCTCACATTTAGTTAAATGTGCAAAAGTCTAAATGTAAATGTTAAATGTAAATGTTAAATGTTAAATGTAAATGTTAAATGTTCGCCGAGTGTAAACTGAATATTCATGAATGTGCAAGTAGACTCCACCCCTACCCTCAAACAGCGCTGGTCTAAGATCAGAGACGCGAACTCAAACACCTCCAACAGTGCGCGCAAACCCCGCCCACATCTGACCTGGAAACTTCTGTTTTTAGCCTGGACGTACCTTCGGCTAGCTAGTATAGTTAGCCAACTAATTCTCCACCGGCGCCACAGAAATAGTCTATTTGAACCTACTTAACTTCCCATTTATGGTGTTTACGACAGAACAGCAGTTTGAAGCGGAGCCTCAGCCCACACACCTGCCGTTACTGTTACGGGCGAGGGTCAAACTAGACTGAACGGTTTACTATTGTTAAAACGAGGGTCAAACTAGACTTCACAATATTCTAAAACACGCTCCTAGAGCGGGGGAGACAAACTACAATGGCCTACAAACTGGGGGTAGGACCCAAATGCACGACCCATAGACAGGACTGACAAATAATGATTTAATATATTAAACATGTAGACAGAGGACAACACGAACTAAGGACGCTGCGTATGCAGGATAAGCCAGAAAACAAAACATGCAAACTAACACATAAAACTCACAGCTGAACTGAAGATCGCTGCAGAGCAGGAAACTAAATAACTATCCTAAAACACAAAACATGCAAACAACAGTATCAAACGTAATCAGCAAACAAACACACAAACCTGGACAGAGCACGATGGCACGGTAACAAGTAACACATAATGTAACGAGTAACAAGTAATGCACCAACAAAGACTGTGCACAAACTGAGACCTTAAATACAAGACAAGACAGGTGAACCCAATCAAACTAATACAGGAAACAAGGACACAAAACCAAAAGGGTGAAACCAGGCTGCCCCTGGTGGCGTGGAAGCCGAGTCACAACAGTTACAGCCCGTTCAATCTCCCCCAACGGTAAGGGAGTCGGAGCTGGCGGCCATGATGGCTTCGACTTCAGGCTTCTCTCCAGTAGTTTCGTGCACCGATCCAGAGTCCGATGTGGGCGGAGCTATGCGTACTGTTTGACGTGTTTGAGTCCGTGTCACTGATCTAGGATAATAGGGGGTGGAGTCTACTTAAATATTCAGTTCATCATTCAACATTTACATTTAACATTTAACATTTACATTTAGATTTAACATTTAGATTTACATTTAACATTTAGATTTAACATTTAACGTTTAAATTTCACATTTGACATTTACATTTAGACTTTTGCACATTTAACTATATGTGAGAAAACATGTTGTGTCATTTAGTTAAATGTGAGAAAACTAGTTATAGGTACTCCTTTTACATTCGGCACCCCATAGGAAATGAATCATGGGTAGGATTTACTTAGATAGGAAAAAGTTTTTTTTTTCATTTTGACATTTTTAGGAAATAACAGGAAAGAGATGCAGGTCATTTAATTAAGAACAGTGTTTGCATGCAAGCAAACGGGTTTATTTCCGCGCTGATTACAGGGTCCGTCGTTTGCTTTGAGTTGTGATATTATCTGACTGGACGTCATCCGTCCACGCTGTTATTTGCCGCCGCACCGCCGGGTTTATCCAAATTACAGTTTGCCTCGTTCAGAAAAAGTTCCTTCTCCGCGTCCATTGGCCGGGAGCGAACGGGGTGGAGCTGCCTTCCGGAACCGCGCGGCTCCATTCATTAATCAAAGGTTAATGGGTGGGACCCGGAGCGCGTCGGGCGAAAGTCGTGCAGCTCGAACATCTCCCGGTTTCCCCGTTCGTTGGTGCGTTTGCTGTCCTGGGATCAGCGCGTCATGTTCAGCCGCAGCTCCAAGAACAGTTCTAGCAGATTGGTAAGTGGGCAAAAAGCAAAGTGGGAGCTATGGTTTGCGATGTCACATGCTCCGACTTGTTCTTTAACTTTACAAATCCGTTTTGCGAACACATGGTGTCTGTTGTAGTTTGTTGTGCACTTCTGCCGCCCGCTGTTGTCAAGGGCGTCAAGTTACATCTCCTGTGTTATGATGACGCGCTGGCACGAGCCGCATTGACGGCAATGGACAGGATGATTTAAAAAAACACTGTTTCAACAAGTGGCTTTTCTTAGTTGAATTGAGGAGATGCAATGACACAAAGAACTGCAGCCATTTTGACATTTGAACGCCATGCCTGAATGGAGCCGTCATCCTGCGCTTGTGTTTTTTTTGAAGTTGACCCGTGCAGATGAACCACACGGAGGACAGCCCTGCGCCGCCCGCGGAGAACAGTGTCCTGGCTTTGCGCTGCACAAATGGAGGTAACAACACACATTCCCACACAGTCACGTGTCCACCCCATAGGAAGACCATCACAGTCAACACAGGGTTTGTAGTTTGAGCATCATTTTCATTTTGCAGCACTAAGACACTAACAACTGACACTGACTCATTTTGTGTTGTTGAGTTGTGTATCGATGCTCGTTGAAGCCCTCTACTGCTGCGTTACATACTGAGCCATGCACACAGCCTTTGTCCTGTACTCCCCGTACCTTTCACGCAGCTGTGAGGACATTAAAATGGATGTGCTGAGAAGCTGTGCTTTGCATGGCCGCGTCAGAGTGTGTGTGCGTGTCTCACCACTACCAGCACTGACACGCTGTACAAGAGATGTGCTGAGCCAGCCTGAACCTCGTTGGCTGCTGAAACCCAGTGTGCAGCCACAGAACCCAGAAGCACATTATGTGCTCGTTACAAACGGTACATTGTGACTGTGGCGCACAGTAAGCTGCTTGATTGGTCCCTGGAGGATTAGTAGCCAAGAAGAAGCACTGAGCAGTGCCTGGAAGGAAGAAAAGTTTAAGGAAGATTAAGTAGTATTTACAATTTCAAAATCCCTAAAGTGCAACTTTATCCTGATAAAGAGGAGAATAATTTATAACACAGGTATTTCTCATAAATATAGAATAAATTACCAACAAAGCAGAAAGAAGCCTCCTCCCTTTATAGGTGTGTTAATTTCTTTTTGTGTGTGTTGGGAACTACAGTGTGTTGGAAGGAGCGGATCCGATTCCTAAGAACCATCCAGTTTACTTTGCTGTAAACCATTAGCGGGACATCAGCGGGCTCAGGAATGCGGCCTGTAATTGCCTGTCTTTATAGTTCTTTCCTCTCCAACAAACCAGAATAAAATGGCTAAAGGCAAAAGCGGTTTTATAGCTCCCGCTGCTCTTTGTGGCCAATTTCACAAAGAATTTCCCCGGCTCTTTGTCGGACAAATGTAAATGTCGTTCCGTGCCGATTGAACAAGGTGCGGTGCTAATGTGTTTGGGAATGCGGTGGACTTTAGGCGACCCTGAGGTCAGCGAGGGCAGGACGAAGGTGTGCACATACCGTCTGCTCTCATCACAGCAGATGTTCATGTCTGATGGTCAGTCGACTGAAGCCTAGTTGAAATAGATTTGCTGTTTTTTCTTTTTTTTTGCTTGTTTGTAGCCGTTTAGGCCAAAGCAGTGCAGTCCCCGTCACTACGATGTCTCAGACGTCGCTGAATTATCAACAATTGTTGAAATGCTCAGTGAATGTACAGTTCCTCCTCTACCCTCCTCTGTCAGACTGGTCTGTTTACGGGCGGTTGCCTGAGTGTGCTGGACCGTCTCTCATTCACGGTGAACAGAGGAGCCAGTCTGGTGTCGGGTATTTAAAATCACCCAGGCCTACGAAAACACGGGCCTCAAGAATTCGCCGTAGGTGTTGTTTGCCTCAGTCGTGGGTGTTAACCAGCATTAAAAGCTCTTTCCTCTGCAAACTCTGAAGCACAAAAAAAGTTTATTTAAGAGAGAAAAAAAACCTAGCGACTGAAAGAATGTGATTGCAAGGAGAATAAAGTGAAATTAGGATTCTGTGCCGGGCGCTCGGCCTCTTCTTGACCGTTCGCTGCTGAGCAACTGCTTCTTTAAACTGAGGAAGCTGTGTGTGCCGAAGCAGGAGCCTGGTCCTGCACCGTCAGGCCGCTCGGTTGGTGGATTAGCTCAACCTGGCCGCCTGCTGTAGGTAACCTGATAAGCTGCGCTTGCTGCTGTAGACAGCCAACAGGAGTAGACTGTCCCTGCACAGCGCGCCCGCTGCATTATTTATGCCTGCCTTTGGCCTGATTGATCCTCTTTGTGCTAATGAGACTCATTACCAGGCTTATTAACATGCGCCTGAGTGTGAACGAGCCATTCGATCGAGCAGCTCGCGTGGCGCTCCTCCGCACGGCGCCCGCTAATGTACGCCGCTGCAGAGGGGTTAGCATGGCGCCGATATGGACCACGCTATGCAGGGTTCATGCCTTTTGCTTCATTTCCTTAGTCTTAGTTCAGGTCTGGGCAAAGCTGGGCCCTCGCTCGCAGCTGGGCCTTAGCTGAAACTTGAGCCGGCAGCAGTGTGGAGGGGGCACGGGGAGAAGTTGAGTTTTAACCCGAGACCTGAATGCCTTGCTGACGTCTGTCCCCTCGGTAACCCGCGGAGATCTGCATGACACAGGCTGGCGCCGCTATTCACTGTGCTAACAAGATGGCCTGGCAAATAAAGGCGTCAGGGAGCCGAGGCGCATGAGTTGGTTCGGCCAAGAAAACCTGGGCTGAGATGGGAGGGGTGGGGGGGGGGAGAAGAAGCCGCTGGTGGTCGGTGCCACACAATAGAGGCTTGGGTTGATTTACGCTGAGGTGGTGTGTGTTTGTTGGCAGCGATGGCGACACAGCCCGTCTCCTCGTGGAGCGGTGCTGCGCTGGAAGCAGACGGCCGCATCCATGGTAGCACTCGCCGCATGGGTCGGGAGGCGGAGGCCTTGTCAAGCTGGGCTTTTTGTTGTGTAAATGTGGCGTTTTGTCTTGGTAGAGACGGAGGAGGTTAATCTTTGACTGCAGGGTTACGTGACGTATGACTGATGCTCACAGATAATGCAAAGCCGGGGATATAAATCACAGTTTGACCTTTCTGGTTGGGATGGGAACGTCCCTTCTCCTCCCTCGGCTTTTATTCCCTGCTGCAGCTTCTTTTTTTTTCTGCTTCTCCCTGGCGTTCCCCTCTTCTCATTTCTTCCTGTCACCCCTGACCACACAGAGGTGAACACACAAGACGGCGCGATTAACGCTACGTCCCCATGCAGACGAGCGATCCGCGCAGCACAGCTGGCGTTAACGCCGAGCTGAGCTCAGATGCAGAGGGAAGGGACGCTCAGATGGCCAATTCCAATCAATTCCCTGCATCGGAATTGGCTCGCGCAACGTATACACAGAGGCAGTGGTGTGACAGCTGCATTCCCGTAGTGGTCCTCTTCACATGGGGGAGTATTAAAGAGCAGAGGTAGGGAAGCGCATGGCGCCCATGGCAAGAAAACACACCGGTGTCTGGTGAAACCGCGATAAGAATCAAATTTATTGCTGCTTTCACACAGGATATATGTTTTATGCCCTTTCATTTAGATTTGTT
The DNA here is from genome assembly GCF_900634795.4 of Betta splendens. Taxonomy (NCBI): domain Eukaryota; kingdom Metazoa; phylum Chordata; class Actinopteri; order Anabantiformes; family Osphronemidae; genus Betta; species Betta splendens. Next base: position 200,014 of record NC_040885.2, on the reverse strand, counting down.
GCAATAACACCACAAATTTGTAACCCTATCAGATGGGAGGAAATGATCCCCCTTATCTGGTAATAATGTTCGTATGACACCCTGGAGAGGATCCCAGTGCTGGAAACAGTGCAAAACTGGTCTTTTTTTTAATAATCGTGCCTCTTTGGCCTGGAGGTTCTGTAGGCATAGCAGCAGGTGGTGGAGTCTGATCCAGGAGCTGGGTCCTGGTTGGGTTCAGGGCGAGCCGTCAAGGTGCTGGGCTGCACCGGTGCCAGCGTTTAAGCTGTATTTGGTTTTGAGTAGTGTCTGCAGCTTGCAAGCTCTTTAGAAGAAACATTGGTTTTGTGCTGTCTTCTTTTAAAGCGGAGGAGAGGTTGAGGGAGGAAAGGTCAGTGTTCACCTGTCAAAGCACGGTGAAATCCACTTCATCACCTCAGCATCTCTGACGCATGCTGGCTGCACTCCCTCACGGCGCAAAGGTCAGGGTCTGATGTACGAGATAGATTTATTAATACTTCACATTTCTAAGTGACGTTAACTGTCTGGTTTGTGGACAGTTTATTTATCTCCCGCTTTGCGATGAGAGGAGTTGATGAGTTTACTTTAAGCCTGTTTTGGTTTTATCACCGTTTCCCATCCATCTTCTCTTCTTCTGTTTTAAAACCGTAAATGCTTAAAAAAAAACTTAAACGCATAAAGTTAAGAACCTGCATGTTGGACGAACTTGGTCTCATACTGTTTAAAGGAGCTGTTGCTTAGCTCTGTGCTGGTGAAGTGTAGCTTACTGACCAGCAGGTGGCAAGCACGTCCAGCCTGGACACTTTAAACTCCAGGGACCACTTCATGTGCAACAGAATCAACATGGAACTGTACCCAGAAGACCAGAAATGGGATTTGCTTTTAATTAACTTTTCTCGCATTGAGAAAATTATTCTTGGATGTTCAGAAAATGTTGCCATACAAACACAAATTATGAAAGATGATTTTAAATATACGGTGACACCCAGGAAGACATTCAAGTCTTGTTTAATCATCATGACTTCATTTCTGTTCTTCAGTCGTACTTCACTTATTTACTTTGCCTCTAATCAAAGCAGACATATGCAGTAGAGATTTATTGTATATGACAGCTGCGTGAGCCTGTCATTGTTCCTGCAGCTGAAATGAAGCTACTGGCTTTACTCTGATCCTGATCTTCAGGGTTTCCCCTGCTTCTCTTGTCAAGGGCATCTCCAACAGGTGGCTCTGCCTCTGGATTAGCGATAGGCATCAGAAAAGTCCTTAGTCTAGACTCTCAACGGAAGTGTGTGTGTGTGTGTGTGTGTGTGTGTGTGTGTGTGTGTGTGTGTGTGTGTGTGTGTGTGTGTGTGTGTGTGTGTGTGTGTGTGTGTGTGTGTGTGTGTGTGTGTGTGTGTGTGTGTGTGTGTGTGTGTGTGTGTGTGTGTGTGTGTGTGTGTGTGTAGGAAGAAAGTTCGAAAACAAAACCTGCTCTGTTGTTGTTGTGTATGAAACTAGAGCAAATCTACTTTACAAGCAACACTTTTTAATCTAGGATGATGTTGTGACAGATTGGCACAACACGCCAGACTAGTGATCTTGTGTCTTTTGTGGCTAGATTTCACCATTCTCACATCAGGAAACCTGTGTAATTCTCTGTGGGGATACTGATTCGGCCCGATCTCTGCCCTGGCGCTGATCCGTGCCTTAATGAAGGCTTAGCGGCCTAAACTCTCTTTGAACTGTCACTGGAAATAAAGGGGGCAGGTTCACCGCTGTCATACGCACGGCAAGTTAGCATTTACTGTGCCCCGCTCGCGCCCGCCCACCTCGTCTCCACGTTTAGTTCACGTCGCTCCCAACGTTGCTCTTTGTCTCGGCTTCTGACTCCAGCTGATATCATTGCAACGTGACAATGAAAATGGATTTTGTTCTATAATTAAGACGTTCAGGGAGGATGGCATTGATGGAAAATAATGAAGGATTTTTATGTTATATTATGTTTTTGTATGGTTTCTCAGTTAGTATATTTACTTTTATTCATTTGTTTTTGAGCCTGGTGACTCCAGCTCTTTCCACCCTTTATCCCTTTTTCTCCTCCCCTTCTCCTCCACCCATTCATTCATGCATCTCCTCATCTATCCACTTTAAATCCGGCCGGCCCAGCGCGGTTAGGTTTAAGCAGTGCACCACTTCAAAGATCCCTTTGATTCTCTCCTTGCCTTGTTTCATCCAAGCCCTCGTTCTGTTCGTCCAGCCACCTGTTCTCATCCGGGCTGTGTTTGCATGTCTACAGTATGTGGAGGAGAAAATCCTTGATCAGAGCCGTAGCAACTCGGCAGCCAATAGAGGTCAGCGTTGTACAGCAGCAAGCTGGTCGTCGGCCTCGTATCATGGTCTAGTGCTTAAAATGTCCAGATGAAGGTGCATTTGTCAGATGCTCGGACCAACAGTGGCACATTAGACCGGACAGATCCTGCCTTAGTTTATAAGGTCACCCTACGGGTTGAAGAGATGCTGACAGTTCCTCTGTGACCTTCCCATTACTTTAATGATGTGTGCTATTTTTATTGCAGACCCCAAACCCCAGTGAAACCTCAAACCTCATTTTTCTTAACTGGAACAAAGGAGCTTGATGACTCTGCCGTGTTAAATGATTTGATTGGTTTATTGATTAAGCCAGCCCACTGATTATTGGTGACATATTGACCTAAGGGATTTGACTGTGACTATCTAATTTGGGAGAAAGGGCCTCAACAGCCACTCTATCAAGCGGTGCTGAGGGACAAACTGGCTTCCTCAAACAGGAACTTTCTCCCGTTTCCCTGCCTTTCTGTCATCCTCCGCCTGCTCGTCTCTCATCTGTGCTCGATTTGTCATCATCTGAGAAGTGGGCGAGGTGTCGTCTTGGTCCCGCTCACAGTTCTGGATGAGTCAGGACTCAATCCAATGGGTTGGGGGGGCCGTGATGCCGCTCCTGCTTTCTCTCAACTAGTTCACCAGCACTTTGTTTCCCCTTCCATCCACGTGCCCGTGTGTACACGTGTATTGGTGAGCGAGTATTAATAGCAGAGCGGGTCCTTAAGTGAATGCTGCATTTCATGGATGAGAGAGTGGGCCGCTTCTCGGTGCCAGACTGTTCAGGTATCTATCCACTGATCTGGGTGCAGGCAGAATGTGAGGGGGGCAGGAAGCAGGAGATGAAAAAGGCTCTGAAGCATAGCCAGCTTCCTCTGATGGAGGCCAGAAGTAACACACTGCTTCACTAGGACCTTGGCTGAGCATGTACACAACAAGGCTACTATTCATCCTGCTTGTGGTTGTGTAGCTGATGTGTTTTCTGAAACCATGAACATTTCTATATTTGTTCTGTAACATAATTTTCTATAAAATTTAAATTGGGTGTCAATATTTCCATTTAACAGCAGTTAATTTTTTTTTATTAAGAAGTTCATTGATGTGGAAGGATGACTGTGGGATAGTGACTGCCATGACTGAGACAAAGTCATATCTAAAAGAAACATGGTGGGTGAATACCTGTAGAGGAGTGTGTGAATGCCTGTGCTGAATGGCAGGCACATCAATCCACTCTAAGCTTGTTAACATACGTGATTCAAAAGCACAGTCTTATACCTTTCCCATTTAAAACATCAGTTAGATCATCACTGAGCCAGAGGAAACTCGACTTGCCGACCAGCTGACATCGCCAGAGCTGCTGATCAGAGGAATGTATGCAGGTTATAAATAGCCTTAACAGCATCTTGGACATTTCTGGATGTTTTTCCTTGCTTTTTCTTTAAAACAGATTTTATGGTATTTGCAGACACATTGGGTCTATTGCTAGTGAAATCTTAGTCTTTGCACCTTCTTTACGACTAGTCGAAACGGTTTGGACAGAAAATCAGTGTACAGTAGAGGTCCAAACCTCTCCCTAGTTGTGTATATTTTGCAAGTAAATTTAAACAACTGTTTGTATGTTTTCACTAAGTCAATGGAGAAGACGCCCCAGATCAAAGCTGAACGAGTAATTTAAGTTAAGACATGAGCATGTGACATACTCTGCTTGTGTGTTGCAAAGAGACTGCGTGGGCTCTGCTCAGACACAGACGCTGAGTCATTTGGATTAGGACGGATGAATGATGGGAGTGGGTTTTGACAAACTTGCGTCAGCCGATCCATTATCACCCTTATTTGGTAAAACTGTGTGTGCGTTACTCCATCTCGTCCGATTAGCGCTCTGTGTGTTTAAAAGTTTCTCCTGGCTCCTCCCTGTAGCCTCTTGTTCTTCTTTTTTATCGCTCATCTGGCCAAGTTTACTTGTGCAGGTTGACCGGTTGCCTGGGCGATGACTCCGCTGTAAGTTTCCCGCTGCCTTGACAACCAGCCAGACGAGAGCGGCACTATCAGTGCGACAATAGGAGCAGCAGCAAATGAGGGGAGACGGAGTTAGTCAGGCAGTCACAGGAGAGAGAAACAAAGAGTCTGGTGTGGCTCACTTCACATCTGACTGAGTTTTCTTGTGGTCGGTAATACAGAAGAGCTAAAGGCTTTAGCAGATGCCCAAAAGGAGCGACATTATTCTTGTGGTTATTATAGGCTATGGTTCACTGAAAGGTTTTAGCACTTTGTGATCCAAATTGTGTTTTATCAGCTTTTTCACCACCACATACAGTTGATAAAGTGTATATTTTTATTTGCCTTCAATGCTATCGGAGCACTTGTTTGTGTCTTCAGTTTATAGATATGAGAATGCAGCTTTAGAAGAATAGCGTCTGTCGACTGATTTACTTCCGCTTGTGAAACATAAAACAGAAACATGCATGTGGGGAATTAAAGCCAGACGTCTGCAGAGTGTAATACTTGGATGTACTGTATGTGAAGAACCTCCTCGGGTTCCTTCTGACTGAACAGTGTGGGCCCTAGAGACCCTGATCTGTGGAGTATGCCCTGCATTTATAAAGTCTGACAATCTGAAACCAGAGAATAGGGAGGACCCCCCCGCCCCAATCATAAAGCCCCCTGTGATTAATTTCCCAACCTGATACTCTTGTAGTTGTGGCTACCAAATGGACTGCAGTGATACTGAAGTTTGAAGTTGAAGGAGGTCAGATTTGCTTTGACTGTGATTGTGATACTGAACACTGGGAGCATATGTGACCTAGTAGATTAGTAATAAGTCACATGTGGAAGTGAAATCAAAACAGGTGTCATGTGCACCGGTGTAGAAGATCGTTCACATGGACGACACCGCTGTGTCACACGTTAATGTGTGTAAACCTTTCTTCCAGACTGACAACTGTCTCTGTTATAACATAAGATGTAAGCTGTCCCATATCAGACATGACAGTGAATCACCACAATGAGCTGATCTGCTGAATCAAAAGCCCGTTGTTACCATGTCAGAGGTCAGCTTTTAACCAGCAAGTGGCCTTTTTGCCCGTTTACTCCTGTGCCCTGGGGTTTTCCCACACCAGCAGGCTCATCAAGAACCAACTCGGCTGCAGATCAATTGACACGATAGCTTCACATTGCTTTCACAAGTCACGGACAACATAGGTTTTCATATTTCCAGCAAGATTTTCTAAAATGTGTAACATATGGTACAAAGTGTGCTAATTGTAAAAAATGTATGCAAAAGTTGCATAGACATCCTCTTATGTCATTATGAGTTTGGTTCATTTACAACATTTAATGCCATATATACAACTATAACTACAGTATATTAACGAAGTTAAAGCAATGTAAATATGCTTCAGTGCTTCATATTGGATGCTTAAATGTGCAATAGTGGTGAAGTGTGTAGTGTAATGAACCGACAACATGATTCGGGCGGACCAACCTTGCCCCACAACAACTAGGATGTGCTGCAGCCCTCACCAGGATAAGCTGTTCAGATTGTGGATGGATTAGTATTAGTAACACTAACACACACACACATCAGTTTCTCAAGACTGGGTTTACTATTGCGTGCACAGCCCTGTGGATGGGGTTGAGAAAGGCCTTGAGTTCACTGATGGTTGTGTCTGGACACTTTTTGTTTAGGCTCTGACTTGTACCGACCTTATCTGCTTTTATTGTCCTGGACTTGTTCCTAAACACATCATGCTCTCTCCTCTCCACCGGTGGTATCATCAGTCCACATTTGCATCAACGCAGCATCATCAGTTTAGACCAGTAAATCTGACCTGAAGTTGCTTAGTCAGGGATACCGGCTGCACTTTGTATCTCTGCATTCTTTGCCAGTGAGCGTAGCGTCGCCTCGATTCAACCCTCCCTGTAAAACCCCGCTGCCTGGGGCAAACAGTCCAAATTACTCAGTCTCATCATTTCCCCCACAGACCGAACAGCTCGTTTAACGCCGGGATCAAAGCCTCCAATATTTATAAGTGGTCTTGGAGTGTAATTTGTTCCTTGTTTGATTCTGACGTGGCCGTTTCCCATCTGCCCGTCTGTTTATCTGTGTGCTTATTTATTTATCTGTTCAACTCAAACCTCCTCTTCCTCATCTCGGCCACATTAATGCCGTCGCCGAGCGGGAACTAATTGACATATAATGAACGTCGTGTGAGAACATTCTGTGTGAAATGTAAATTGTTTGCCTGCAGCTCCTCATGATGAAACAGGAGTAAGACAGATCGGGTAACCCACAGTGTGTGGAAAGTCCTCTCTCCTGTTATGTGGGCCTGTGTATACCTCCCATCTGGATGGCTTATGATACTCTTGGCTTTGTTTGTTTGTTTATCTTCTCATTTATTTTAAGGCCATTCTTCATCTTCTTCCCTCTTTAAACGCCAGCTTTTGATCCGCATCTGTCGCGTTTCGAAGCTTTGCTGATCGGTTTCCCATCCAGTCAGGTCAAGCCTCTCATTTCTGATTGACACCTAAGACTAAGCGTCTCGTAATGACAACGAGCCCCCGTCATGTGAGACGCCTTGTGAATGGTCCGGCCTCCCTCTCCTCCGGGCCCCAGTGTTGTCGCCCACACAGGTGGGATGCGACCTGCCGGTGAGTGACAGCTGCAGAGCGACGGGCGCGTGCTGCAGCAGCTGTTGGACGCGGGCGCTCCCTCAAGGATGCAGGAAGGCGTGGCCCACGCGTGTGGCGGGTCGGCGTATTGCTGACACACGTGCTCAGCAGCATATGACGAATGTAACCTGTAATATTTAATAGCTTGACACACGAGCCAGAACGCGTGCCCTACTTTTTATGGTCGCGTTCAAGCCAAATCTCATGTTCCAGTCTTAGTACAATGGACTGAAAGTGTGTCCTCTTTGTTTCACACGCTCCACTCGTTTCCTGCATCTGGACATTTGTTGTGTCTTTGTTGTCGTGTGTGTGTGTGCGCATCATGTTGGAAGGTGCTGTTGAAAGTACTGTAGGACAAAATGAAGCAGGCGATTCTCTGGAGTCTCTGCTCCACCCTTGGCCTGTTTGAAATGCAGATGCTTTAACTCAGACAAGCTGTGCTCCAAGTCCTTGAATAATAGGGGGTGTGTGCGTGTGTGCGTGTGTGTATATGTGATCTTTGTGGAAGTTTGCTCCTGTTTGTGTTGGCTTTCATCAGTATGCTGTGGGCTTTCGTTGTTGGGTTGGGGACAGGGAACACTTGTGTCCAAGCTTAGTGTGTGTGACAGTTCAATTCTATTAAACACTCAAGTGGATTAGCAGAAGTTTGATTGTAGTTATTTGCAATTAGTCTGCTTCTGTGGAAAGGTCGCCGGTAGTTATGGCGACTGAAGGTTTTTGTGCAGATGAAACAAACACGTTGAAATGCTTCAATTACTGAGCGCTCTCCAAATGGATTTAGTTCCTTCTTTGGAAAGACTGGCTGTTTATCTCTGCTTTGATTCTTGCTTCTTGATCCGTCGGCAACACCACATGTTGAACCACTAAACAAAACATCCATGAATAATTTTAATTTACAGTAGTTTGATGGTGTAAAAACTCAGGGAGACATGAGCCCAGCAGTCAAAAGACCACAGCGAGTGTTGTAGGTCTCACTGACGTCACCTTCGCTGCCCTCTTCACTCACCTCTTTGTCTTCTTGGCCCCACATCCCGGGTCTGACTGTAAGAGGGCTGATGCACAGCACATCATTTGGAACATTCATCTGTGGCTGCAGCTGCATGGAGACATACACGTATTGATTTACCGTATGTGGCAGTCTGGAAACTAGATTTTGAAAAGGTTAAACTGTGTAATCACCTGAACGTCGAGGCCCGGGTCACTGTCTCCCTTTCTAGCGTCAGAACTAGCGGTGCATGTCATTAGCACAGAGATGTCCCGTCTGCTTTGATCAATTGATGTGAGACAACAGCAGGCAGAGTGGGACCGCTTCTCAAACACGATGGATCTATACTAGACAATTGCAAAGACACACACGCACTCACGGTTATTTTCTTTGCTTCACTGACTGACTGATGACATTGGATTTCGTATATTTGACATCTGCAAGTCGTAAAAGGTTGTAATGAGGGGAAAGCGATAAAAATGCATCTGTGTATGTTCTGCCAAGTAAACTAAGATGAGACAGACACGGGGGGGTTGTGATGACGACCTGCAAAGCTGCGTGGATGACTGTTCAGTCAGTGTTGCACAACAAATAGGAAACACCAAGACGCTCATGTTGAGCATAGGTTATGTCTCGGACCCTCTGCCTGTTGTAATTACTGGTGAAATAGTCTCTTTTTTTCCACATGGGCTTATTTTATATAGATAGAGAGACATGTTATTTGAGCATCTGCCCGTCCCTGAAGCTGATTCTCCTGTATGAGTTTGCGTGTGTGGATTGTATGTTTTCAGCCCTTCATTGTGACTTTCAGTACATTAGTCACTCGCTGTGTAAACATTGATTCATGTTCCTGCTGGAGGTGGATGTGATAAAACTAAATGAAACGTAAAACATGAAAGTTGGACATTTATTAGCAATCATGATAATTTTGAGGTTTGAATAGATCTTTTTTAAGTCTTGTTTCCAAGAGTTATAAACCTAACCCCTGTGGTTAGTGTCACATACTGTACATCAAACCCACTGGCCACTTTATTAGGTACGCCTGTACAATTGAATGCAAAGACTGTTCATTTGCAGGAACTAAAACCTGCAATAGCAAAACCATCAGGGTGCAACTAGAACTCAGCTGTCTCAGAGCTGCGTTAATATCCTTCTGATGCTTAAACCTCCTCCTCACAGAATGCAAGTTTGTGTGCATCCATGCGTCCATGCCCAGTAATGTGGTGTATGTGTGTGTCAGTCAGCCATCGAGGGCTGGACGGGGCCGGGTTAGAGGGGTGAGGGGTGTCATTTGCAAGGCGGAGCTCGGGCCTTGTTTAGGGTTAATAAGGTCGCGCCTCTGCTGAAGGTTCACATGTGGGACTTATTTCAGTCCAGGGGTTCGCCTGGCAGACAGGGCAGCTAGATTTTGGGTTCACTTGCTAAGTGGACATCCGTCATGATCATATGTCAAAATGCTTTCATTCATGGATTTAGGACTAATCATTACACTACAGGAAGCAGACTGACACTGCGGTTACCTGCCCATTTGTATGAGGGTTTATTTTTGATAGCATCATCCATCAAATTGGTCTTCATCTGTCTGACAGTAGCTGCAAATAGCTCATTAACATTCGACTTAGACTTATTAATTCTGCGGCACGACAACAAGCTCAAACTCCATAATCACAGAGAGCCATCTTCAGACACAGGAATAAGGACTCCTGCTACAGATGTTACAGCGTCCTAACAGGAACTGAAGCAGATGCATGTCACTGGAACAAAGTCTTGGCAAGCAGCTCCCCTGCTACATGCCAAGTCACTGTAAAACTGTACAAAGCCAGTGATGTTTTACAGGTGATTTTCATTAAATGTTCGCTCTCGCAGGAAATTGAGTGATAAATAGAAACTACCATGTGCTTTACTTTAGTACCCAGCTTTGGTTTTAAACCTTTTGCACAAAATGCTTTTGTAATTATAGCAAGTTGATGAATAACACTCATCAAAGCTTAGTGTCACTTTTTTCTTTTTTATATATAGTCCAGGAGAGACAGCAGTTTATTAAAAACCAACTAATGGGACACAATAATTCCCACAGATGCCTCTGGACAGTGATCTCACAGATTGAAACCTCTGACCTGGACTTAAAGCAGTTCAGCCACAATCTGCATGAAGCAAGCGCAAACTAAACCAATTATTACCAGAGTAGGAGGACGTTTCTGTCAGACTGATCCGTCTGCTTGTTAGGAGCAATCAGCCCCAAGTTTCAGTCAATAAATAATCAGGCCCATTCATCTAGGAGGTGTTTAGGTGCTCGGCTCAGAGGTCGGTTTGCTCTCGTCATGATATTTTTGTCGCTCCCACTCTCGCTTTCCTTTTTTCTCCTCTCTTGCGTCACGGCAACTTGTTCTTCAACTCTTCTCCGTGATATTTCCGATGGTCTTTGGCGCCGTGACTCATCCCATTTCAGGGCAGCTTTCTCCTGAAATAGGTTTGAATTGCGGCAGCGGTGAATTATTCCTTTCAGGAGACCGTGTGTGCAGCACCTTAATGGAACGAAGGTTCAAGCGGAGTTGTGCTAATGTGGAGGCGGGCATTACGTGAGGTCGAGTGCTGCTGCTGTGTGGGCCGGGTGCCGCAGTCGACAGCTTCTCTTCTTGATGCGCTTGTTTTCACTTTCTCTGAAGAAATCACTTATTTTGCCTTGTCACTGAGAAGACGTAACGTATAAAATGGCCGTGCGTCAATATTTCCTATATGGACTAAGGTAAAGGTTTCCATGGCACTACAGTCCTGGCAGAAGTGGACAGGTTTTCTCATTGTTCACAACCCACAGCTGGAAAAGCATCCGGAGCTATCCCTGCTCAGCACACTGGGCCCTTCAGTGATTTGTGTGGCGTCTAATTGGTTTTCCATATGGTGTCTATACACAGACCGGCCAATGATCCATACACAGTGAGTTAGTAAACCCTGCTGACTGCTACTTCGTCTCTCACTTCAAAGCTTCAGATGTGAACGGGGCCACATGCCTCCACAGTGGACTTAGTGCAGTGTTTTGAGTGAACGTGCAGGTTGGATGACCTGATCAACCACCGTTAACCCGTTGGTTTGTGTTCATGAGCTGCACAGAACTGAGCTACCACTTGACCTTCATGGAGCCCTGAATATTGAGCAGTATTACCTGGTAGCAGAAGGAATCTGGGAGAAGCGCAGGTGGGAGAAGCCACTGGAGTTTCAGTGGATTCTTGCTTTCAGCCTAGGTTTGTGTTGGCTATACTTGGCGAGTTCATCTCCTCGTGGTGTAAATTGGCTGCTGATTCGCAGAGATGATGAACCAGCTGCACCAGAAGAAAAGATTCTTCTTCTTTGAAGTGTCTCTTTCTTTCTGTATGGCTTTTTATTTTCATAATCTCCCATTTTCACTTTTGCCTCAATTTACATCTTTGCTTTTCCAACCTTTTGTAGTGCAAAAAGTAACCTCATTTTAAGTTTAGCTAATGAGACCTGAATTTGGAACGGGGTGTTTTTATGAGTTAAGGCAACTTTTTTCCAGGTGAAAATTTGCAATGCAAGTGGTAATAAAAGAAGAAAGGGACATTCAGAACTTACTATTTGGTTTGAAAATGTTCTTCAACAATTATGGTACAGAATGATGCTACATGTAATTAGACCTTTGTGACTTCTGTTATTGTGCCAAAAGAGAGGATTTAATCAAATCAAATCTTCTCAAATTAAGAAGCCTCTGTATTTTTGTCCATTTAATATCATGGCAAATTTGAAAAGCTTGAACTTGATCAATAAATAATTAAGTAGATTAATCAATAGTAAGTAGTTATTTGCAGGTCTAACACAATTTGATTCTCATGAGAGCTAGATAAGCATTTGACGTCTCTCAGTACCTGAAGTCGAGCAGTTAATAAGAACCTAATGTGTTTCAAAAAAATCTTTCTTTAATTTATCATTAAATGTCTTTCATTGATATTTCAATACAAATACATTGATAGCAGATGTTTCATAGTTTTGGATGTTGCCAATGTTTTTTCTTTAATAACAGTCCAATGTACAGCATGGCAGTGCTCCAAATTACTGCTGGGCCTTTCAGCCATTTGTATTTTTTCCATGTCCAAGCGCGGCTGGGGCCGAACTGATAGTTGACAGCTGATGATCCCTTTTTTTTTTTTAATGAGATTTTTTTTTCTTCCCCCTCTGTCTCGCTTCATGGTGCCACAAGAGAATCATTTTAGGCAGATAGAAGCCCCTGAACCATGAACATAAAGGCCCGGACACAGAAAGGACACCAGCGCAGTGACGAAAAGGGAGGGAGGAAGATGAAAGCAGAGACGGGGAAGAGAGGAATTAAGGAATGATGGTCGTTATCCTATGCCGACAGGCGCTGAACTCCGCTCACCTTTTAGCTGCTAGTTTAATATTTTAATATTAATGGTTATACACTTTATTAGCTGATTATGAGTATGTAGAAGTTAGTTTGTGGTGATGCATAATCGATTTCTCTCACATTTACATCATGGTTTCATGGACTTTTAGAACTTTAAAGCTTGTATAATCTGTCTATCCATCCATTATTCAAGCAACTTAACCGGTTTGGTTTGGTGCTTAGATACTTGAACTATATTTACACCTCCTCATCTATTTTTTATCTCTCTTTCTGTTCTTCAGGTTGAAGAGGCACTAGAGCATAATCATATTTGCAAAAATGTGGATTTTCCTTTATCTACATATCGTTTGACTTGTAGGGATGCACCTCTGGGAAAGTTATTGTATTATTGTTATCAGTTATTGTGTCTTATTTTTATTTATTAAGTTGATTACTACTTTAGCAGAACTCTAGATAGCCCACAATGACATAATGAGTAAATAATTGGATTTCATACATTTTTTTCCCATTGTCTAATTTGAACCTAATTACCCAGGACGCTTAACACAGCCATGCGTTGGGCTCATTCATCTTTCCATTAAACTGCCCAACCATCATCTCCCCATCTTGCCAGCCCTCTCTCTATTGTAACTGATGACTCCTGCTTGATACCAACAAATCATAATGACCCCATCTGACAACCTTCATGGTGCCTCTTAGCCTGAGAGCAAAAGCACAATGGGTAGTCTCAATGGAAGAGTGAGTAAATTCACCTCAAATTAGTTTATTGTTTACTAGAGAAAGTCTGGAGACAGCGGGGGGGGGTAAGAGAGGAACGTAAATGGTATTTTTTAAAAAAAGCTTTTGCTTGTGGTAAGCACATTTACACAACTGTTACAATCGTGTAATTGTGTGTGTGTGTGTGTGTGTGTGTGTGTGTGTGTGTGTGTGTGTGTGTGTGTGTGTGTGTGTGTGTGTGTGTGTGTGTGTGTGTGTGTGTGTGTGTGTGTGTGTGTGTGTGTGTGTGTGTGTGTGTGTGTGTGTGTGTGTGTGTGTGTGTGTGTGTGTGTGTGTGTGTGTGTGTGTGTGTGTGTGTGTGTGTGTGTGTGGTAGCTTGTGGGGTCTGACTTGTTAATGCCTTTGTTCCTCCTTATTTTCCTCCCTCCCTTCTTCTTCTCTCTTTGCATGGGTTCGCTCACAGAGGGGTTGATGTATGACATCTGTTTGACTGGAATTGGACTGGACTCTTGCAGTACATGGTTTTTTCGATGCATTGTGCGTCTGGCTTGCGGGATGGGGCTGTAGAGAGGGGAGAAAGACATGGTTTGGATTGAAATACACATGACTGAAAATCGACTCCGTCTTTCGCCGTCCGACGGCGCTCCTGAAACCATTAGCAGGCACGGAGAGGAAGGAGTCAAAGAGTGTGAGAGAGTTACTCATTGACACGTGGAGGGAAAGTGAGACTGTAAAAGGAGAGGAAGGACAGCATCAGGCCTCGTTAAACTGACAGGCTGCAGCCACAAAGCTTATTGCCCCGTTTCCATCCCGGTGATAGACGTCTGAGGCTCTTCTCTTCCTCCAGCGTCCACTTAGAACCCACTTCCTGTCTAGATGTGGGTCCACTGATAAAGCAGAGGAATCTTTCACAGCTTCGTATTAAAGCCAGTGAACAGGAGGGATTTCCTTTGTCACCGTCATTCACCCCCTTTGACTCTCAGTCTTCTGTTGAATGTTAAGTCGGGGCGCAGAGGATGTTCGAACCATATGCTTTGAAAGCTTTGCTGATGGGACAAGTGGCTTGGCTTCCTCACAGAGAGGCTGATATATGACATCTGGTTAACTGGAGCTGGATCATGCACGTAGGGGGAACATTAGCTAGTGCTTGGGGAATTCTGTGTTTTCTCTTTTTCCATGTAGTGGAACCTCCCTCCATTAAAGGATGGTTCCACCGTATTTGAACTTGGGCTTATTTTTGCTGTTTTGGTTGTATGTGTTGTTACTGTGTGTAAAAGCATAAGCTGCAGCTTTGTTGTTGCAAAGAATGAATGACCTTTGACCTTTTGGGTATTTTTCCTCCGAATATAGAAACGCACACTCCTAGTGCATCACATGTTCTCTTGGATTAAAGAGTGGAGACAGTTGTCTGCTCTTTGTTCTGATGACCGGCTTTCTGCCAGCCCACCGTGTTCAAACCGTGGCGTGATGGACCACGAGCTGGTGGTATCTCATTTTCCATTTCATTTCCCCCACTGAAATCCCCCTCTCACCTCCCAACGCTCATCCTTAAATAGTGTCTGCATTATGCATGGAGCAGAAAGTGTATCATAGTAAATATGAAATATGCATGAGCTCCTGTGATGTGACGCCCTCCCTAACTCCTCATTCCTCCCCCTCAAAGGAAAGAATCTTTTTTGTTGTTGTCTGATTTTGGTTAGAGGCTGGGATCAATGAATTTGTGTGCCTGTGCTCGTCTGGAGGAAATGAAAAAGGAACGAGAGGTCTATGGAATGGAAGGTGTTGACAGAATAAGAGAGAAATGCTCCTGAACCCCAACATTGGTGTAAGGCTGAAAGAAGAACAAAGAAACACATGAGAGGAAGAAAGACGGGCCAAAAAAAAGGGTGCGACAGATCATCAAACAGAAGGAGACTCTTCTGGAGACTGTCAATAATAGTAATATCCACTGATTGATTGTGTCACACAGAGCTGATCCCGGGAGACCTCGTGTGTGTTGCCGAGCGGTAGGAGGGGTGGGAGGCCTCAGCTGTTTTCACAACGGGGAGGCCACGCGCCTCTTTTGGAAACACTCCAGGAATCGCATATTGTGCAGCCACACTCGCCAGTAAGGCAGCGGCTTCAGCTCCTCCGCCTCGTTCTCTGCTTGTGTTCTTATATTTGTGAGCATTGTGAGAGCTTTAGCTCTGGAGGATTACACTTAGAATCGCTATTCGAGGGAGGTTTTTGCCATTTTTTTTTTTCCCTCCGCCGGTCCGAGGAGGGAGCGGACTTATTCTTAGGATTTACATAGCATGAGGCTTTCAGCCGCAGTTCATCAATGTGGCTGGAGTGCTAAACAAATGCAGCACCTCGCCCACGAAGACCCACAACTGTACACACATACACAAACACAAACACACACAAAAGAAGCACACTATAAACACATGACACCAACTGATCCTTTTTATGAAGGAATGTGGGGGATGCATTTTGTGGTTAGGTCAAGAATTAGACAGTTTCCTCCGACACTCAGACATTGTTCAGAATTGTGAGCACACTCATGATCCAACTATGGCCCCACACACAGATAATCCAAGCAGGTCATGGCCTAATCTGACCTGGCTGAGTTTGGGTTTGATTTCATTGCAGCTCATTTATTGGTGATGAGTTGCTGGGTTTAAATCAGAAAAGCTAGTGCAGATGGGCCGTATTTAATGATCGATTACTCAGCTGAGACTAACTGTGTGTGTCCCGTGAGTTCTCGAATCTTGAATTAATGGGAGACTGTGCATGTATTGTCAAGGCTCCTGCTGAGGGGTTCTCCCAGATGGTTGGTAATGTGATGTGTTTAGCAATAAGCTCCTAGGGTGTAACTATTTATCTTATCATATTTGCTGTCATGAGGCAGATATAGCTGCATTAATGGCTTTTATGTAGTTGGTAGAGCCTGGATTGTTTCAGTAACTGGTGGTGACTTTGCTGCTTTGAATGTTTTCTCTCATGAACCCTAAGCTGCTTGGTTTTACAAAAAGCAATTTTCAAAATAGACTCGACAGAATCTTAACAATGGAGAATATTGAAGAGTACAATGAAACAATGAGCTTTCCTAATTAGAACAAATCGATTTTTGCTACCATTTAGCAGGTTCTATAAATAATTAAATGTGTTTAATAATTAATAATGTCTAGAGGTAAGGCTCAACCTCTGGGGCATACTACACTATATTAATGATAATGGGGCATCTTGAATTTGGCAAAACCAGCCAACATCCATTTTACGGAAGCAGCCAAGTAGAGAGAGAATCAGGTGTTTTTGGTCTGTTTTGATGAAGGTTTGAGAGGCAGTGGTCCAAGAAATGCTCAACATCTTTGCAAGCTTTGTATATCGCTGCTGTGGGGAGTTTGCTTCATAGACTTCTTTATGCTTTTGCACTTCCTGAAAGCTTCTGTGATATAATGTGCTGGAGTTAAATTTCACTGGGTGCAGAGAAGCTTTTTCCACTCACCTCTTGTTACATGCTGATTTCATAAAGGTCTTGTCATCACGCAGACAGCTGGTGTTTGCACAGTTTGACTGACAGCTCTGACACCCACTTTGCACAGGTTATTAGCTGCTGTGTACTTTACCGGAGACGGACAGTTAATAATGACACAATCACTAAATGGGATGACTGCTAAAATGGATGTGGGAGTGTGTGAACGTGCTGCGAATAAACGTGTGTGTGTGCATGTGTGTCCACTAACCCCCAGACATTTAAGATTTGTTGAGTTTTTAGAAGGGGAAGAAACAGGAGGATGAGATGGACAGAAAGATGAAGACATACATCAACAATAAAAGCCCTAATGGCTTGAACTTCTTCTCTCTCGAGTTCCCAAGGATTGCAGGAGTGTGTGTAAGTGTGTCCATAGTGATGAGCCTTTTCGCTGTTAGCAGGAATTTTCATGGTCTTTACTGGTACAAATGAAACAGCTGGGTGTTGTGAAATGTAAGCCTTTCCCTAAGTGGAGAGACTGGCCCTGGAGCTCAGTGAGAACGTTGTTAACTGTGTGCGTGTGCGCGTGCATGCGGTAAACGTGCTGTTGACTGTCAGCATCTTTTCGTTGCCTTTATTTCCTCACTTCTCTTCTCAGTCCACGTGAAGCACAAACAGATCAGAAACAGCTGTGAAAAATATTTTGTCCAATGTGCTCTCGTCTTCGCCGCACGGTTAGCTGTAATGCTTCGCCCCTGACATTTTTTTTTTTTACGACGAAAGTTTGCTTTTCTTCAGTTTTACCCCATTTATTTGTTTATGTATGTCTCTACAAGGTTACCCATCTGCAAAGGAGACCGCAGGTTCTGCCAAAAGGCTGACTGCCAGGCCAGAGAAGAGAAAAAAACATCTCCTCTATTTCAGTCTCTTGAATTCTCTCCCAGCTGCACAGTCCATTTATTTTCCTTTTTCCTTCCTATCACACTTTGTCTTTATTCTCTTTCAAACAAAAGCCTACATGCTTCTACTCCCTCTCTCTCTCTGTATTCTTTTTCCCTTTCTTCATTCTTGCGCTTCGTTCCCATAGAGTGTCACTCTTGGCTCTCAGTCTTTTAGGTTCACCTTTTGTCACCCATCACGCTCCTATGAGGGAGAAACACAGCTTAAGCTCATAGGCAGAACAAACTGACAGCCAGAAGCCATCAAATGATGAGTTCATGGCTAAGCTGTACTCTTTGCATTCAAGGCCCTTTTTTGTGGCTACATGTGACGATGATGGCCCTAAAAAGTGTCTAGACAACACAAAGTTGACTGATCTCATGAGCAGCAATTTTGTGTGAATGCCTCAGAATGAAATTTGTTTGGTTTCTCTTCTTATCTAAGCATTTTGAGAGAAGTGAGGATCCTTTACCAGCATAATTGTCAGCTTAAAGCTTTGCAGTAATGTCTTTTGTAAGGTTCTACACATCTTTTTCAAAATGAAGCTGAACTTGGCAAGGGTCTCATGAGAGGGACGCAGTTAAAGGCAACAAGGCTGCAGACTGTAAAACCCGAAACAATAAGCCAGACTATCATGAAGTGTTTTGTGGATCTGGGGAAAACCTTACAGACTTGTGGTTAATGTGTAAATTAGGCTCAATTTCTTTAGACACATTGTAATTAATAATAAAATAGGTGCTGTTAACACCAGTATTGTTACTGCAAAGTCTATTTATAGTGTTTCTGCTGCTTTAAAACCATCTTGTTTTGTCGCATTTTCGTCCACCTCGGCTCTGCTCCCTCCGCTCCTCTGCACCCCCCACCCCCCCCACCCCCCAGGACCGTGAGGTTGATTGATAACTTCATTTGTTCCCGTAGGGAAGAGGCGGATGAGTACATGACTTATCCTCTCTGTGTGGGGACTGAGTGATGAGGAGGCGTTTCGCCGCCTCTTCCTGGACGCACCTCAGGCCCTCTGCACACGCTTCTTGTTTTTAACAGGGACAAATGGGCTTTTTTTTTTTTTTTTTGAAAAGCATGAGGTCGGTCATTAGGGGAGAGAGGCGTGAGGGCTTTTTTCCTTTGTCGTAAGCAGGCTCTCGCGTGCAGCCAGACGGTGCCCCTTTCCTTGTGACTTCTGCTGTTTTTCTTTTGCTGGCACAGCGGGGCGACTCTCAGCATGTTTTGGGTGTGATAGTCGGTTTTTGTACCAGATTTAAATGATGAGGACTGCAGAGCTTCAGTTTCCATAGTAGCCGAGAGGAAAACATGACATACTGTGGCTTGTTGCCTGTGACTAGTTTAATCTACGTGTGTGTGTGTGTGTGTGTGTGTGTGTGTGTGTGTGTGTGTGTGTGTGTGTGTGTGTGTGTGTGTGTGTGTGTGTGTGTGTGTGTGTGTGTGTGTGTGTGTGTGTGTGTGTGTGTGTGTGTGTGTGTGTGTGTGTGTGTGTGTGTGTGTGTGTGTGTGTGTGTGTGTGTGTGTGTGTGTGTGTGTGTGTGATTAAGGCTGGTGATTGACACTATGGTAAAAGACCACATTTGTCCTGTGTTTGGTTTCTTTTGTACCTTTCTCTTCTCATACCTGGGTATATGCAGCACGTTGCCAAATGTAAAGTACGCTGTGCATACGCTTAGCGGAAACAATACGAGTCTTTGTTGTCAGGTGAGGACAGGGGCCTCCTCCCTTTGCGCTCAGACCTTCTTGCTCTCCAGATTTTCTCCAGATTTACAGCTGAATACGGCTCCCGTGTGCTCTCTAGAACAGTGCTTTGCACCTCACAGTGGACGTGATGTTGCCCGCATCACGGTCGCCGCCGACGCCAGACACCTCAAAGTCGAGCTGCACAGAGATAGATTGTTCTCTACTGTGCTCGCTCTCCCCTTCGCTGTTCGTCTTCCTGTACTGATTTGACGTATGACTGGCAGGGAGGGAAGGAAGGGGGGCTCGGGAGTATTTCAGCCATTTTGGCCTACGATTAGTTCAGGATGTGGCATCGAGAGACCTATTACAAGGACACAGGCAACTTGGGCTGATTTAAGTTATCCGCTGCTCACTGAATGCGCATTAGTCTTGTTTTTTTTTTTTTTAAGAAGTGCTCTAGCAGATGTTTCCATAAACCACTGGCCCTGTGGATCTGCAGGAGGGTAGACTGATTGACTGCTGAAGTGGGAGTACTACACTAGTACATTTCTATAAACTTAAAAGATCAGTCGTTACACAACATCCTTTGCATCAAACTGTAACACTGTTCATTGTGTTCACGCACAGCATGGATGGCTACTGTGTGAAAGAGGCAGGAATCCTACCTCATGAATTTGAAACACAAGGAAGGTTAGTTGATAAAAAGTACGAAGCGTTTACGTGTATATGGTATAAGTGGAAAATCTTCTTTATTCTCAAATGATTTCGGTAAAGTAACGTGGAAGGTTGACTCTGCTTCCTGTTCCCACATGATGTCAACACAGAAAACTGCCGGAACATTCGCAGGCCTGTGAGTGCCTGTGGGGAAGGGGCGCAGGGGAAAAGCGCTGACTGCAGTTGGCAGGCGGCGGGAGGGGTTAATGCTGCTGACTGTTTGCCCTCTCAGCAGCCAGCTCGGTGGTCACCCCTGATTGCATTTGTTTGGTGAAAAGCCCTCTGTCATCCCCCCGCTTCCTCCTGCTCTCACCCCGCCGACCATCTCGGGGCAGAATCGCTTGTCTCCCTCGTCACGTCCGCCCCGGGGCAATTATAACTTTTCCCCGTCCTGTCCCACGTGTGCTGCCGATCCGAGAGAGATGAAACAGACTTTTTCAATTAAGATGAGCCGCTGAAAGTGTTTGCTGCACCGCTGCTGCTCTCTCTGCCTCCCCCTTGGATCCTCTTGCTGCTTAGTTTGTGCCCCCCCCCCCTCCTTTCCACTTCATTCCCAGCACAGCGAGTGGGGACGACGGGAAGTGGTGAGTAACTTTTAAACATTTTCATCCTCTTCATTCAACTGCTGATTTGTCCGTGCCGGTTTCCGAGGCACTGATTGGTGGAGGGGAGTTGTCTTTGGCCGGGTGTCAAGAGTTTTCTCTTGGGTGGTGTAAATTTGGAGGATTTGACACTTTGGGTCTGGATGGCTGGTCCCCACAGTGAGCCGTTAGGTCAATAGTGTGTTTTAGAAAAGTATCTTTGTGATTTTAGGCCGCGTGGAATGTTTTAATTTCAAGAGGTCACGGATACAGTGACAGTTTGGGCATTTTATGATCTGCGCACTCGTCCTCCAGTGTCAGTGTGATTATAACTTCTAGTGCCATTTGGGTTTTCTCTTTTTCTTCTCCCCAGTGATTTACGACTAACTGGTGACAAGTGTACAAGCATCACTTGAGTCTTGCCGTTCCCTTGGGTGCTGCTTTGTTGGGCTGCCAATGTAGTCGTCAGGAGTGGGCGGCTTTATCTTTAGACGCGGATACAACAGAAATGAGAAAATGTGTGTCAGGGTAGGAAGATGAAAGATGATGTGTTGGAGAGAGAAAGGGAGAGAAACGGAGGGGAGGAGAGGAGAAGGTAGAGAGGCAGTCCCTTGTCTTCTCAGCTGTTGTGATTTAAGTAGGCTGACGGCACACAAATCTCACAGCTGTGCCACATGCCTTTTTATTTTTAACCCCGATACCTATATTGGGCTCTTACGTCCAGGCAGTGTCCAAATCCAGACTGGTGTCTCATGAGCTTTGACTTTGTGTGTAACCGCACTCTTATACTGTATATGTCGGCACTATAAGTGGTGTCTCGGGGCCTAATTTCCCTTAAACCTCCACTTTGTGTTGTGTAATGCTTCTATATGACAAGTGGAAGAACTGGATCGAGCTCCGGCTCACCCGTGTTTATTGACCGTGAGTGAGTGACCGTAAATTGCCGTCGTGCATTCCACACAGACATGCTGCCAGCTCTGTTGATGGCACCCTTGTGTGAGTGGCTGGTAAAAAGACTAACGACTGGGGCGGGGGGGGGTGGGGTCACAGAGGCTTGGAGTTAGAGCCCAGTGAGGCCTGATGCTGCAGCTTCCTGTGTTACCCGCACACAAGACACTCAACATGCAACAAATGATTTCTGCATAAATGATTTAAAAGGAGAAACTACAGAACATGCATCAGAGTTCAAGACAACCATCATATGCTTCAAAGCTTTTCCAGTGAGCTTCGGAATAAAGGAGGGATCCTAACTTGAGCTTGACTGAGACACGGTTGATGTTCATCGAGGGCCACGTGAGCTTAAATGTATGGTCCACTGTTCAGTTTGGACAAGGGTGATAAGAAGCCGGTGAAGAGACAGATTGTTGAGACTGGCAGCTCTGGTGTTACAGCTTTATGTCAGAGTTGGAGTCAGGCAGTGGTCTGGTTGGGTTTCATAGTACATGACTGGTTGGGCTGAGTATATTGCTCTAGATGTTAGGTTTTTCTTTTTTCAGTTGTCACATGCAGATATGTAACTTTTATCGATTTCGTCACACCTCACCACACATCTCCACCTACATTTTAGACATGTGTGCAATCATTGTGTTAATTATTTGCTCAATTAATTAATTATATGTATGCAGTTAAAGACAAAGACAGGCAGTGGTTTCACAAGGATGATTGTAATTCAAAGACTGCAAATAATCCAGTTACTTGGTGAAATCATTTGTGATTTCCTTTACGTCCTATGAATAGTGATCTCCACAAATGTAAACGCTGAGTATTCGCTTACAGTGGGGAAATTGTCCAGATTGTGGGTCTTTCCAATGAATATTTTATTTCTGCTGAAAATCCATGTCAGGCCCCCTTCTGCTTAGTGGAAAATTCAATTCTCAAAGCATCCAGAGCTGCAGTGGCTGGAGTTGGCCACATGAATAAGGTCCATGTCCCACAGCAGCTAGTTTTGCATTGATTTAGTGTATTGTTTTCTATTTATTGTCCCCTTCCTCTTTACTGCATCTGTTTTAGTGTTTTCTATATAGTGTTTGTCAGTCGTGGGATGGAGCAGAATCCACCCAGGGCCAGAAAACATCCATTTTCAAGATGTTTACCAGCGGTGACCCCTTTTGTCATTCCATTTCATCGTCCCTAATCCTTCAGATCGAAGGATGAGGGTAATTAGGTTGTGATACAGTTCCATGGTGATGCCTAAATCAAAGTAAAGACCCACTGAAGTGAATGAATGACATCTGGAGGTCATTATAATTGAAATACCGGCCTAATTTTAATTAAACGACATATTGCAATTCTAGTCTCTAGTGTACCTAGATGTTTTATCAGACAGACTGTGTGTTGCACACATTTGAGATACATGTGCACACACACTCTGGAGATTACTCTGGAGGGGGAGAAGTGCAGCCAGAAAAAGCTAGCTGCCACTCAACGCTGCCAGGCCAGACCAGTGATAAGGTCGACCGTGGGGAGATGTCTGCACTCGGGGCCTGTCCATCAACCGCAAGAGCCTGACCCCTCCCCTGCCCCCTTCACACGAGAGTGATGGGAGTGATTAGAGAGGAGGAGTTTGAGGGAGGAAGATGGAGAGGGAGGGAGACGTATACAGAGCGGCCTGGGATTGAGAGAATGGAGTCGGATGAATAACGAGAATCTGAGTGAATGAGGGTCACAAGCGGTGAAATGAGCCAGGACGGGATCTGTGAAACCATGAAGAATTGGTGAAAAAAGAAATGAGTAGGAGGAAGAATTCATCCTCTCGTCACATGACAACCAAACCCTCTGTACCCATCTGTAACAACAACTGTCAGCAAAGCTTCAGGCTTCAGTTTCAACCGCACCAGCTTTAGCCACGCTTTTTTTTTTTAATTTACTGCTTTACACCATTATCAGGTTACAGAGATTAAGGTAATTACCATAAAAATCTAGATGAAATCAAGTCATTGTGATGCAGAGTCCAGGACGCAACAATAGGACTTTGTTCAGGGTCACGATGGAAGATGGTTTTCGAAAACACAATCAGGATTGGAACACAACAGCACTAGTTTGTGCTGTGCAGGCTCAGTATGTTGTCATGAGGCCGTCGATATCCTCCTGAACCTTTCTCTGACTGCACCCTTCTGCTGACAAGGCAGGCGGTTGTCTGTGCTCGTCCCTCTCCTCAGTAGCACATAGTAATATGTTGCTACTTGCAGATTACACTTCTTACTCCTTTTGTCCCACATGTGGAGTCATTAGCGATCAAAGAGGCCCCAGATGCCGTTCCTCCATCTATCTCCCCTTACCATCTCTTGACACTGTTATGAAAGTCGACTGAGTGGCATTCATTTAGCGGAGGCCCCTCCTCCGTTCCTGTTAAGTGCTCATCACACATCAAGAGATAGATTGGACTTTCATGAGCCTTAGATCTCCTGTAAGGGTTAATAAGGAAAAGAGAGCCGCAGCTGAACCACAGCATTAGCAATGAGCTAATTTGTTTTCCTTGCGCGCCTCCCGCGTTTCCTGTTTTTCATCATCATCAGTGGAGACCACGGCACCTTGTAACAGCTCGACACACCAGCTCTTCCACCACAATGGAAACTTTGGCACTGGAAATTCTTTGTTTTTGATCCATCTGCTGCATGTGCTGCTCACAAAACAAAGCTATTTTTGGTTGTTTCGCAGCGAGCGGCGGAAGCGCCAGCTCTAGCACAGTTCATTAAAGTCCTGATGGAGGATAATTAGAAAACCAAACTAGAGCAAAGCTTTCCTACCCTTAGCAGAGCTGATCCAGTGGCAGGTCACAGAGGCCTCAGTCTGTATTTACTGTATGGCGACCGGATGCTGTGGGTCTAGTGTGGTATGGCCCTTCTTCAGGCTACACAAGGTCAGCTTCTCTGCTCTGCCAGCACAGGGTCATGCATTTGAGTTTCAGTGTCATATGTCTTCTTCTTGGGTCACCATTTACTAGTCCCTAAAGCATGGTTGCCATGTAGAGGGAGGTACTGTAAAGGCTGGAGAGCAGTGCCTTGCTTATTACATAACTAAAAGCTTGATCCGTGTCATGAAAGGCCAAAGCCCTAGAGCCACATCAGTCAATTTTCATAAAGAAGCTTCATTTGGCTCCATTTCTTTTTTTTTAATGTGGTACACATACATTTAAACGTTTATGACTGCTTCGTTTCCATTCTGGCCACAAGTTGTAAGCCCAAAGAAAGTATTAAATCAAAACAAACACAAAATCAAAAGTAGTTTATGACACTGGCACTATTTCTAGCCATAATGTGGGTATGTGAGCTGGCATCGCTGGTTGGCTGCTGTGTTGCCTGGGAACTTTTCCTCTGTCTCTATGGTGACACGCAGCAAAATCAGACTCGTCTTTGCTCTCCGTTTTATCTTTATTTATAATGCCAAGTTGCCATAAATACAGGACGTCGGGGAGCACTTATGGTAACGCACCCATTTTGTGGGGCAACAAAAGCTTTAATTAGGCCCAATGCCAACCATATGGGACAGCAGGTAGGCTTCCCACTCGTGTGGTCCAAACTCACACGCATACGGTACACAAACACATTAAAGGGTTTTGGGGAAAAAAACTACTGTAACAGTTTGAGCACCAGATTTTGTGCTGTAGGCTCCTCTTTATGTTCTTATGCCATGGAAAGAATTGAGTTAATGGCCTATGGCATAAACCTGCAACCTCAAGATACAGTTTGACAATTATTTGCTTAGTCTTGGGTCTATACTGGATTATCCCAGCTGTCATTGGGCGAGAGGTGGGGCAGACCCTGGACAGGTTGCCGGTCCGTCACGGGGCCACACATAGAGACAGACCTCATTCTCACACTCACACCTCTCTGCTCAACCAGACTGCATGTCTTTGGAGAGGCTGCAAAGAGAGCCCACACGGGCAGAACATCTGTGCAACATCTTTTCTTTGACAACTCCAAGAAGTCACTGCCTGACTGTAGCTTCACAGAAATGAAGATGTGCAGATCCAAGGACTCAAGGAATGTGGATACCAGCTCAGCCAGTACCACTTTCCTCGCTCGTCTTTCTGCCGTTGCTATGGCTACAGGTTTAAATAAGTTTAACACAACGTCAATACCAAATCACTCTACACAGAGGCTGCTTTGTGAAGGAAAGCTAGCTCCTTCCCTCTTCTTTGTCTCAATGCTAACTTAGGCTAATCACGTCCTGGCTCTGCACTCTGGGTTTCCCAAATCACCCAACGCTGACATACTGTATATACCCAGTGCCAGGAGATGAGCAATGCAGTTGATGGCACAGCTAAACTAAAACGACAGACCCACTGAGCAAATGTTGGGAGGAGGAGCAAGAACAAGCTGATTTTGCAGGAAGAAGACAAAAAGGGGGAGTTATTGAAAGCCTGGGAGGATGGATTAGAGAGAATTAATTAAAAATGAGAGGGAGGTTATGGAGTAAAAGCTGTGGGGATGGGGGGAGGGGGGACGCAGGAGCAAAGAAGGCAGCAGAGTGAAAGAGAGGGAAGTGAACAAGGCAGCGGAGATGCTGAGTGAGGGACCGGTGCAGAGAGTGAAGGACAAGGTTAGAGTGAGGTGAGATGGGACGGGGGGGTGCCAAGCTGTCCCTGAGGTGATGAATGAGGCCATAATGGAGTATCTGTGCTCCTCTGCCTCTGGCTGCAACATAACCACAGCCTTGGCACAGACATGAGACCTGCTCCATCAAGCCACACACACACACACACACACACACACACACACACACACACACACACACACACACACACACACACACACACACACACACACACACACAGTTTAGATGATCCACAGAAGTTTAAAACCAGCTCCTGCATTTCAAAGCACACACATGTTTGCACAAAGGAACTGATGCTCATCACCAGCAAATGTGCTCTTACCTTCATTCTGTTGCTGTGTCTCACCCAAGGCCAGAATGGCAGGACTGTCGCGTGTCAGCTCTTTACAACAATCTATTGTTTAGTACGACACACACACACACACACACACTCATCGCTGGAAGTCAGGACAAATGATAAATTCCTTCTCTTTACTAAACTAGATATGTTGCCCACTGGTTTCCGCTGCTGTCACCAGTTCACCAAAACAGCAGCCTCCCCATTTGCCACAGACGAGTAAACAATGCATCCACAGTGTGCAAGAACTAGACGAACCAGCCAACAGCACACTGTCACATGCAAAAGCCTAGACCCGTGTCTGCCAGGTTGTTTTGTTTAGTTTCCAGCAAGTGCATCACATAAATAGATTTTCTCCCAAAAGTGTAAAACTTTATCAAGCTGACCTTGACTAATCAGAAACACACATTTAACGTATATTTAACTTCAATTCTAAGACTTACAGAGAAATTGTTAATTGTCATAAAAATCAATTCTTTGATAATGAATAAACAACGATGCATCTTTCTTAATATCTAAATGTTTTGTCACAAAGAAGTTATGCTGTAGGGTTTTGGTGAACATCAATGAGGTGAAGATGGACTTTAGATAAATCTGAAGTGTTTCTGCTTTATCGCGCTTTGTAGGCATTTGAGTCCTTTCAGTTTGTTCATCGAACCTTTACATGTGTAGTAAACAGTGCGTGCAGTAGCTGCGTTGCTGTGGAGCTGTGGAATATGGATTTGTGTTGCCCTGCATTAAAGGGAAGCTTTGATTGAATGCACAGAGCGGCCTCTGCTTTGCTGACGGGCTGCTTTTTCACTGATCCCTCCAGAAACACTGACGCTGGGACAGAGGAGGAGATCTGTGCTGCGCAGTGCTCGTGTGTCCCACATACTGGACCTGCACATTTCCACAGTAATAAAACTGCAGCCTGTCAGAGGGTTCAACATCCAGGGTTTGCAACCGGCGAACATCACACAGCTTCTTCGCCTCGCTGGCTCATTTCTCTGAGGGAACTCTGACCCAATTATTTTCTAACTGTGCCGACTCCTTCCAAAATAAACCCATCATACGTTGACCCACTTTTTTTTAAAGCAGACAGGACCCAGCACACCTACTGTCACAGATTAATGAGCATGGCACAAAAATCAGCAGGGTCACGAGGGTGTGAAGGCGTCGATTGAACACTTTCATTTCCATGTACATTTGCACATATTCTAAAAAATGCAGCAGGTCCAATCTCAGACAACATCAAAAGAGAGGAAAAAAATCACAAACACTGATTAAAGATGTAACCTTTTCATCATTAACCTCAAGAGCATAAATTTGAAAACCTAAACATGATGAGATGTGCTTCACTCCTCTTCGCTGGATCGTCTGCTAGTGATAAATGAAAACGGTACTGTAAGTTACTGAAACTGAATTAATTACTGTGTTAAATCAATTAGTGCTGCCTGTGGAGTCTGAATGTTGTACGTGGGTTCTGTCCAGGTTCTCCAGCTTCCTCCCGGTCTCCTTAGGTTAACTAGAGACATTGCCCCAAGGTGTAAGTGAGACTGAGTGAATGGCTGTGTGTGTGCGTGGCCCTGTGACAGAATGCTGACCTGTCCAGGACAAACCGCCATGGCACGAATGGCAGCAGGGACGGGCTCCAGTGTCTGTCTGTCAGTCAACGGGCCGATCCCTGTCAGTGTGGTGATGGACTGGCCACTGCGCCATTCATTCTTCCCAGCGCCCAGCGTTACACACAAAGGCAGATATATAAATACACAGGCAGAATGAAGAGTATCTTATCACCTTAGGGTAGTGGAAGTCACTGGGTGCTGGCAGCGTGTGCATTTTGGCTCCGCTTCACTTACGCACACAAGACAGTGGATGGTCCGACTCCAAACGAATCGCCTCTAAAGCAAACCGGCCTACATACCGCTCCCCGCGATTCTCTTCCAAACCGCTCCTTTCCCTGCTACACGTCCTCATCTGCAGGATTCGTTCCTGTCTTTCTTGAGTTTTTCCATATAATTTATCTACCAGCGGTTTAGAGATAAATTCCCAGCGATCAGCGACCCTCTTGCTGCGCTCTCTTTTTCTATGCAGAAAGGGAAGAAAGCTCCCATGTGCCGTTGTCGCTGTGAAACGCTGAGGTTTCATCTCATCAATTGGAAACATTTGTGTGTTGGTTTGTTTTTGATTTGTAGCTCCACTGAGGGGATATTATCAGGTGTTGGAGGGAAGATGAGGAGCGGAATAAGTTTGTGTGTTTGATCCGTTAATTATGAGTTGCATTGTATATCTCCTGTGTAAACAGGCGCGATTATCAATTAACTAATTACACAGCAAATGCCTGCCAGTCTAATGGGACACAGTAACCCAACGCTTTGGCTTCCTTTGCGTTTCCTCACCGAGTTTCCTTTACTTATTAAGAATTCCCAGCCAGGCTCCCAAATGGCAAAATCTGAGAAATCTGGAAGTGTGTGTGTGTGTGTGTGTGTGTGTGTGTGTGTGTGTGTGTGTGTGTGCGGCTCCAGCGGGGCATGTAACACTAATGAGAGGGCCGGAGACAGGCCTTATCACCAGCCTTCCACTTCTGGCCAGACTTTAATTAGCTCATAAATGCTTAGCACAGGCGTTGCTGCGCTAGACCAAGATGAGCGCACACACAGGGACACACTATACACAGACACGCACATAATCCTTGCTGAAATGACCGTAGCTTCTATACATAGACTATCACAACAATGAGCTGATATGATTATTTCAAGGGTTAATTTGTGCCCTTTGTGTTTGTAAAGGCAGCTTACCCTGTCCTGTAGCCTTCAGCTCTGCATTATTACGTCTGAAGGAGCAGGTTTTCCTCTCCTGTCTGATTAAGACCACCCATGAGTGTTCCCACAGCCTCTAAAAAGGCCAAACCGAAGATAAGAGAGGAAAACTCCTGTCGCCGTACGCCTACCACTGAGTGACTGAGGCTCTTTACTCCAACATCAGCACCATCTCTGTCGTTTTCTGGCTGACTTTTCCATGTCGCTTATAACCAAACCTTACACATACACGTATGGCAGTGACAGTAAGGTGTAAAAGCAGTCCGTGTCTCTGCCCCCCAGCCCCCAGCTGAAGTGATAAAGGGCTCCTCTGTTTGCTCGAGGTCAATGCTGTAGCAGAGAAAGTTTGGTTTCCCACCTCCTCCACCCATCCCCCTTCCTTTGCTCCATCCATCCATGCACCTCTTTCCATCCATGCCTCTGCCTGCTCCCCCCCCAACACCCCCACATCCCCTGTGCCTGAAACTCAGGGGTGTCTGTCTGGCTCTGTGTCATAAAACAGCACATAAAGTGAGCTGTGTTTGGGGGAGGATCCTTTGAAGTTGGACAATGACCTCTAACTTGTTGCCTTTCCTTCTGACAACCGTCCTCCATATTCATACACAGACACACACTTCCTCTGCAGCCCACCCCCACAAACAACAAGAAGCGGGTCGTGTGTGTGTGTGTGTGTGTGTGTGTGTGTGTGTGTGTGTGTGTGTGTGTGTGTGTGTGTGTGTGTGTGTGTGTGTGTGTGTGTGTGTGTGTGTGTGTGTGTGTGTGTGTGTGTGTGTGTGTGTGTGTGTGTGTGTGTGTGTGTGTGTGTGTGTGCGTGTAACTGACTAAGCAAGAAAAAGGCAAATCTGTGGGAACCATTATTGTGTGTTTACCTTTTTTCTTTTGACTGGGCGAGGAGTCTTTGCTGCAGGCCATGAGGGCATGATGGAAAGATTTGTTGAACATTTTATTTTTTGGTCATTAAAATGATTCTTCTGATGTAATTGGATCAGACCGCAACCCCCACGCAGCTCTGCATGTGGCCGCGGACCCCCATCTACAAGCTTACAAAGATAATAGGAAACAGAGTCATGCTTTTAATTAATCTGTATAATACATTTAGATGCTCTGGCACCAGGTCTCCAACCTCCAGGCACACAAACACACAGTATTCCCCTGTTCCCCGGTGAATCTGTCCCTAAGATGTTGGAGGAATGTTGTACTGAGCCACAAGGCAACGGCAGAGAAAATCAATGTTGTAAGGAGCAACCGGGACGCGACGGTTGAGCCCACAGAACACTGCTTTGTGTTTTGCTACAAGTCAATATATTGAGAGTACACTTCTGTCATTGGAGCTGCTGAAGTGTTTTGTGACAGAGATACTCCTTCCATTTGTCACTGATTATTTACTTCCTCCTCTTGTCTGCTGTGGACTTGAAATGAAACCATAGAAATGTGAATCCCTGCTCCTTGTCCTGTTTATCTTGACTGCGCCATCATTTATCTTCCTTGCCGTTCTCCCAGACCCTCACGTGCACCTGCAGGCACAAACGTGCACATGCCCTTGGCTGGCATCCGTCTTTTATCTCAGCATCTTATTTAACCCAGATCTGTCACATTCCACACTTCAAGCTTATGTTTTTTTTCTAGACCATGCGGCCTTTCGCTCGGCCCACTGCTTATTAACTCTTGTTGAATTCCACAGGGGAAACACAATCGCACATGTCACACTTTGCTTATGTATTTTCTGCTGCCAGATTTCATATCTGCCTAAAAATGACACATTAGCCACCACCTGCTTCGTCGAGCTTAATTGTTCGCAATCTGTGCAGCGGCGGAGTCCAATGCTGGTCACTGCATCCCTGTCATTCTAAAAATATTCCTCTTCCACCCGATCGCTGTGGTCGTGGGCCTGCTATGCAGTTTGTCTCGGCCTGAGGTGAGGCGAGCAGCCAGGGTTGTTAGGATAGTGTGGCTCAGATAGTGTGGGAACGTGTCCATGTGCATATACACATTTAGTCCAAACACGGCGATATCCTCAACATGTCTAGATGACTTCATACCATTTGTTGCTCTACCTGCACTTCATACACCAAAACTGAGTTTGAGAAGACATGTAGAACATAATCTGATCAGATAAAACTGATTTATCCTCAAAGGGAAAGTCAGGAAACTTACACCACATAAAGTTTGTTGTAGTCAGCACAGGTGTATTTTAAACCATCTAAATCCAGAAGCTGCAGCTATGTGGAATATACATAATAAACCATGATGTGTATACACACACACCTGCTGCTATGAGCTCAGTTAGCAGACATGAAGTAAACCTGTCCTTACATTAGCCAGGATTAGATAATGTAGGAATCACTTCATCAACCACGTCGGCGTTGATCAGAGTCTGACTTATCTTTTCTCATTGATGGTTCATGTGAATGTCTTTAATTACTGCAGACACACTCGTCCAGCATCAGGTGCTGGCTTTGGTCCAAAATGGCCCAGAATTAAGAGGATTAAAGGAAATACCTGTAATATTTCACTTTGATAAAGACGACATGGTTTTGGCTCTTCTGCTTCAAATCTGACACCTCCCTCAACCCATCCCACATAAGTGCAGATCACTCCAAAAGAAATAGAGAAACCTCTGTCTTCAGACTGGTTTATTTAGGGTATAACTGAATGGTTTCACATGTCCACCCAGTTCCTATTTCTGTCAATATCCCATACAGTATATGATGGTTAGGGGTACGTGTATGCACTCGCATTCAGATACACCCAGTTACTGGTTGGGACTGTGAAACCTGAGGTTTGGCTGAACAGTCGACCACGGTGGAGTTGTGAGTGGGGGCCAGCGGTCCAGATGTGGCTGCGTGGCCACTAGCTTCACCACCACTCTGGTACTTAGCATTCTGCCCAGAAAGACACTGGACGCTGAGTGAAAAGAGCCTGAATGAAGCTTCAGATGTGTTCGGTCCATACGCCTCCGTCGGTTTGTGTGTGTGTGGCCTATTAGGATCCAACCTGGCTTTGGGTCAGTGATGGGACGCGTCAGACATGGTTTCATGCTGTGTTTGCTTGTTTTTTCCAGTAGTGAGCGATAATGTGCACTACTCTGTAATTATTGATAAAGAGCGTTCTTACTGTTCTTTCTTCAGTCCTGCAGGGACGCAAGGAGAGTTACTGATGTGGTTTGGTGAAAACGCTCTTAATACGTTCTACAGCTACTGCAGGTTTCTGTCCAAGGCACGCATTGTTTTCATCACTTTTATCCGGCGTAAAATGGCAACAGACAGTTCCCCTCGTGGGCGCTTTCCCACCGCTTGCCGTGTGTTTCCTCCAGAAGACTCCCAGCGCCATTTTACATGGTTGTCTGCGATTATTCACGCAGAAGCGCGACAAGAGGGAAAGTTACCTCAAGGTTCATGTCTAATGGTGGATATAGGAATGGAAAAGTGATAGAACGTCATAGATCTAGAGCTTCGATGGCAGCGGTGAAGGAAAAAGCAAGGGAATGTCATTTTAAAGGCACAAGACTGATCTGCTGCTCAGATCGCTCTGTTACGTATGATGGTGATGCCAGCTTAGCTTAGCATTAACCCTGAGGCCTGCTTTTATAGAGGAAGGAGCAGTGACTCTAAAATGCCACTATGTGCAGGACCCATTATGGTTTCTGTACAGATGAAACTAAAATAAGACAACAGTGAGCACGTCAACCCTCCTGGATCTAAACCTATATCTCCTGACCATATCAAACAGCTTTGCACATATAACATTACTAGATTTTATGATATATTGCTGACCAGAAGGTAAATGTGTATATTTCTCAGTGATATTTGCGTGTGAACCATCTTTCACCTGTTTCCTCCTCCTCCTGTCTTAGGCCAGTCCTCCTCAAGTCGACGGCTGACACAGGATCTCTAAAGTTTACCCAGCCTGTCGACTGCGAGGCTGACAAATCTTGCTCCCCCCCCCCCCCCCCCCCCCCCCCCCCCCCCCCCCCTCCCCGTGCTCTACAACAGTCATTTACTGCTAGTTCCACATACTTTTTCTAACCCTAGTTCTCTCCGTTCAACCGTTTCGACCCCTTGCTCCGTCATCACCCCATCATTCTTTGTCAACGTCGCGCCTAAAAACTCTGCTTACCGTGCTTAAAGTCACAGCCGACCAAACCATGAACAACAAGAATAGACTCTCATCAACAGATTACAGAGTCGGCCGTGGCTTCGTTTCCAGAAATGCGTAATAAATTGCACATGGGTACCAAATGTGTCCCAGATGCGAGGGGTTCATGTGTCGTTCAGGCTTTGCTGTCTACACCCCAGGATCTATGCTAAGTCATCAAAAATTGTGCTCTCTCATATCCACTTTCCAGCCCGTTGGACATGTTTATTACCTATTGTTTATGTCCTCCGTGTATTCATTCTCCCGTTCTGATACCAGATCAGGGGGGAAGCTTGTGATTCTTCTCCTTCTGACGCGTTCAGCGTATTGATCAGAGAAAAACGGACGTCTGTCCCAGTAGGATTAGCTGGAATACACTCATTCCTAGTTAATCAATAGAGTTCATGAAAGGTGAAGAGGTGAACTGATCTGTCGCAGGGTCAGGCCAAATGTAAAATAGCTGATGATCGGCAGAGAAGGCTCCAAGTTCTTTCCAGGTCTCCAGGAGAGAGTCGGCTTTGATGCCGGACGCAAGGTTACATCAAGCAAACAAGCTCAACAACTGTTTGCGGGGTTCATTCTCCTCCTGGACAGCAGCGTTCTCCTTAAACGCCGTGTGGATGTGAGCAGCAGTTAGACAAATCTATAGGTCAGAAGAAAGAATGCCTGAATGTATTGGCATGTGGCTTGGCTGCAGATGGATGGGCTTGGTGAGAGCATGTGCTATCCCTCCCTCTACCTCGTGCTTCCCCTACTCGTCTCTCTCTCTCATGCTTTCTCGCTCCTCGTGCTTCACCCATTGATGTTCTTTTTATGATCTGTTTTTATGATCTCTCTCTCTCCCTTCCTATCTGTGACTTTCCCTCATAGCTATCCTCTCAGTGTGCTGTAGGGAAGGAACAGCAGGCTGAATGTGATTCAGTGTGACGCCAGCATCGTTCTTGGCACACACACACACATACACACACACACACACACACACACACACACACACACACACACACACACACACAGCAGCCTTCCCCATCCAGAGTTTACTCTGCTGGCTGGTGCAGGACGCTGCCCCAGATACCAGAGTGGAGCCTGAACAGCCAGCGAACATACCTGAGCCGCTGTGTTTGATTAGATTAGACACAGTGGGTATCAACAGTGGCCTTCCACAGATTATTCATTGTTTGTTTGCATTGTTGTGTTTTTAAGGAGGCAATCGCTTATAAGGATCCACCTACTGCTTGCATGGTTGGAATCTTGGCACAGTTTCGCTGTAGTCACTCTGTCCAGCTAATATATGATCATCATAATAATAATAATACATTAATTCACTGCGGATGCCGGTGAAACATGTGGAGCCCAGCAGCAGAAGTGAGCGTTACACAGTGATTCACATACGCCTCTTCCCACCAAATAGCCTGAGTGATTTAAAGCATCTCTGGGTTGGTCATATGTGAGTATTCTGAAGGAAGTTCATGCTGATTATTACTTATTTGTCATCCTTTTAACTGAAACCAGGCTTTGGCTGCTATTTTCCCATCTCCTGCGGTCTTCGCATGTTTGAGCCTCACACACGTCGGATTATTGTGGAAGAACAAAAAGTAATGTTATATCATTTTTCCTTGTCAGTTTGATGGTTTGTTCAGAAGAGTGAACGGCATGTTTATGGCCACTGACGCCTGTGCCGCTAATTCAGAGCCACCCACATGAAAATGGAGCCAGGAGAGCAACAGCTTGTCTCTAGTGAAGCACCACTGGTAGGTGATGCGGAGTGTTCATCAGGCAGCGTTTACAGGAGCACAGCTCTCTCCTGACGTGGGCTTGTGGACATTAGGTTTTCTTATTTCGTGTGTGTGTGTGTGTGTGTGTGTGTGTGTGTGTGTGTGTGTGTGTCCTATGCCTGAATACCTGGCAGCCGTTCAGATTCCTCTCTGCTCTTCCAGTCGCCCTGTGCTTTTTAAACACTGGCTTCATTGATGTGTTCTAATGCCTTGCTCCTTACTTTTTAACCAATCCCACACTGACCTTGCTGTTTTCTGTGTGTCTGTGTGTGTGTGAGCCTTAAATCATCTCCGAGCCCACTTTCAGCGGAAAATCTCTATACTTCCGAACAAGTGCCTGCATTCTTACCCGCGTGAGCATGTGTAAACGTCACAAAGCCGACGTGTCTGTTTTTCATGGGATTGTGTGTGTGTGTGTGCGTGTGCGTGCAGACCGGCCTGTGATGTCATACGTAGGTCAGCAGAAGGACGTTATTGTGTCTGGAGTGGTGTTAAGGCGTCTGTTTTAGGCCTCGCTGTGCCCTGGCCAGCATACACAGAGGCCCGCCTGTTGCCCTGGGAGCCTGTCGAGCAGCAGAAGCCCACGGGGCGAGTAAATGCGTGTTAGGATAGGTGTGAATGAAACGAGAAGGTGAAACACTGGGTTTTGTACGGTCCGGTCCCCCTCCCCCCTCACCCCCACAGCATAAACTCTGTCTTTTCTGCACACGTGCACACCCATTCTGACTTTCCTTTCACACACCTCGCATGGAGGCTCGCAGTTCAAATAAACAGCGGCCCGAGCAGCAGGCCGTTCTGGTGTAAACAGCAGTGAGCTGGGTCACTTGGCTTCTTTCAGGGCGCCGCCGTCTTTAGCTGCTTCCTAATGGGCCGTGTTTTTGGTAGAGAGGGAGCAGCTGTCAGTGGGGAAATGAAGGGGTGGAAGAAAAGGCTACAAGTGGATCCAAACTGCAATTAGACGAGCTCGGGAGGACATTGGCCTAGTTCAAAACAAGCCCATGTTACATTTTAAAAGGCCTGACGTGATGGATTGTAGCTCTGTCTGTGTTCGGAAATCCGCTGACATGGAAGGTTTGACCTTGGTTTGTTAAAAGTTACTTAATGGTGTGTGTGTGTGTGTGTGTGTGTGTGTGTGTGTGTGTGTGTGTGTGTGTGTGTGTGTGTGTGTGTGTGTGTGTGTGTGTGTGTGTGTGTGTGTGTGTGTGTGTGTGTGTGTGTGTGTGTGTGTGTGTGTGTGTGTGTGTGTGTGTGTGGCGGGCTCATGTGATTCATGCCTCCTCATGTGCCTCCTCCACAGCCTCGTCTGTCCTCCCTGTCTGCAGACATTTACTGGGTTTACTGTCTCCATGGGTCCATGATGAAACACACAGACAGAGTCTGTCACGTCCAGGGCGGTAACTTCCTCAGGCTGGTGGAGAAGGATGCTCCGATGGCCTTATGAATATGGACATGATCGTCATTCTGTGCTGCTCAGTCTAAACAGATGGCTCCACTCCAGTTTTCCTGCTCCTCCTTTGTTCGTTACAGACTTTGTGACTGAGTGTCTGCATCGAGATAAAACAAACTGTCCCTTCAAGTTTCAGGTGCCAATTATCTGCTACAAAGCTCCTCCCACCGCCAACATGTTGCATCTTGTAGCCAGTCTGGAAATACATCACAAACGGAATCTCGGCGTATATTCCTGCTCGACTGCTATGATTCATGTTTAACTATTGTCTTTGTCATAAATCATACTTCCCCCAAAACCTTGCTGGTAAACAACAGCGTTGGGGAAACTCGCGCGTCCAGCTCGCTCGGTGAGAGAGTCTTTTTTTCCCGTCCGGTTGTATGTGCCGAGCTCCGAATGACGGCCGAATCCCGTCTGTTGCTGCTCTGCCCACAAGTCCCTCTGAAGCTAAATATTTAAATTTAGCATAGCTGGGTGTTGGGGTTTATTTAGGTTAAAGTTTGAGCTTAAACCATTATAGGCAATGTCTGGAGAAAGTGGAGTGTACATCTGCACCCAGGCATAGAATATTTAAATCAAACCCAGCCAATGTTTGCATTGCTGTGGCTTTTTTCCATAATCTCCACCTTGTAGCGCATGTTCCTCTGCTGCCGCCTCACAGAACCTATTTAGTTTTAGCCCCATAGTTACTTCAAATTGAAGGTTTCACACTAAAATGCTTCAGAAAATAAATACTCATATGTTCA
This sequence comes from Betta splendens, assembly GCF_900634795.4. NCBI lineage: Eukaryota > Metazoa > Chordata > Actinopteri > Anabantiformes > Osphronemidae > Betta > Betta splendens. The sequence goes on along the minus strand of NC_040885.2, from coordinate 162,768 downwards.
TATGTTAAGGCCGCCACACCACAACTGCGGTCCAGCTAATGAGTATATGCTAATATTTATAATCGATGTCGGGACATCTGGTCAGTCAGCGTGTGACTGTGACCACGGGTGGGAGCTGAAAGGTGATTTGTTACATAGAAAATGCTGGAAATGAAAGTCAAGCGGTTGAGATGATGAAGTGATGTAGTGAATGAAATAAAAAAAAAAAACTACACAAAGAAAAAGAGAGGAGTCTGCAAATGAGTATCAACACCCACAGCCGTCAACTGACACGCTGTGGAAGAGCAGCATCAGTGGAGGAAGGAGTGAGCTAAGCAAGAAAAATGGCTGCAGGCGGAACGTGGGCCGTCGGTGTAGGAGGATGGCAGTTCATTCATGGCGCTGCATCAGAGCGCCGCGTGGCTCCATGTGTCGCTGCGGGAGAAGTGAGAGGTGTGCGTTCGCTTTCTTCGGCGCCTTCCGAAGGAGATCCGATTCCAGCACAGATGGTTTTACGTCCAGCACATCTCTCCCACATGTGTCTGTATTTCTAAGCGCAGGAATAATAATAATGTCAAAACTCATTTTTCATTGTCTCCCGGTTGCCGTTCCTCGTGTCCCACTGCGTCCACGACGGTATTTCTATACTTCCTACAACTTTTTTGTTTCAGATCATGACCCACTTCATAATCATAATCCACATGTACTGCGCTCCTGCAAAAAGCGAAAGCTCCACCACCACTGTTGGACGCGGCGCACTTGGAAATTGAGCTGCACTGCCCCGGAGAGAGCTGTCTGCGGTGGAGACGGATGGTCCGAGGGGTGGACAGAGGTGGAGGGCTGGAGTGGAGTGCGTTTTATTCCCTCTGCGCTGAGGAGCCCTCGTCCAAGTGGGGCAGGAGGGGCGGAGTATAGCTCCACTCCCCTTCAGGAGCAGGTCCACAAGGTCACGTCGGTACCACGGCCCTGCGCATGAAACCGTACCCGCGCGTCCATCATTGTTTCCTTGGGAAGGATTCCACGCCGTCTCCCTCTCCTTTCCCCTCGGTGGCTTAATGGCTTACCCAGGCATTTGTGTCCGCAGAACTACTGCAGCACGAGCACAGTTTGTGTGCTAACGAACTCTGCCGCTAATTAGACTGGCTACTCTCCTCGTTTCCTCTCCGTTTCACCCCTCTTTGGACAAAATCTATCACAGCCCGTGCGGAATTAATCCCGTTAGCGTTCGGCGCGGGGTGAATAATGGCCACTTATCAGCCGGGAGCTCGTTGTGGATGTGCTCTCGGGCAGATGATCTAGTAGTAAGTCCCTGTGTTGTGTCTCAGGACTTTTGCATCGAGAGCAAAGTAGTTTGATTCTGCAGCCGTTTCCTTCTCCACAGGTGTTCACATGAATCTTTACACCCTTAACGTAGCATAGGGAACACGTCCAACAGCCTTAAGGAACGATAACAATAAAGGTGGGTTGTGGCTGGCAACAACTTCCACATCAGCTCCAATGTGGTGTTCATTAAATTCATTGCACAGATTACTAAGTCCTTCTCCTTCGTTTTGGGCTAAAATGTTTATAGCTGCTTGGCCGTGGTCAACACATTCCACGAATGGCAGTGAATGAATGAGTAAAAGCAGTTGCATGAAAGTTGTCTTCTCTTCAGCGCCGACACCTGGTAAGACATGAGCGTGGGAGCTGAACGTAGACAACTGCAAGGAAAGAATGCAAAGTGCTATGTTGTAACTGCAATGAGTAAGACTGTGGCCTGATTGTGTAGCTTATGTCTGTGTGGTGTTTGGATTGGTCCTGGGAACAGGTGGAACTGATACTGATCTATCAGAACCCTCCATCTATTGTCTAACCTCCATTAACTCCCGACGTACATCCAGCTGTAGAAATTCCTAATGATGGTGAATCTTCTCCAGTCAAATATGTGTTAAAAAATTGAAAATTGGTTTTGGTCTTGAGCTGTCGATTTAACATCCTGCACCACATTCACGTAGCCGGTTGCTGGCCTCGATTTAAAGCTGTATAAATAGTAAAAACAGGGAAGACATCTTGGGGATTGCTATGTGGGAGAGGAAGTTAGCCCTCTACCTCCCTCCCGACTTGTCTTGGCTATCAGCTGTTGGGGTGAGTCCCAGCTGCCTCGTGTGTTGACTCTAGAGTGATAGCCATCAGCATTTGTCACATGAAAGGAGAGCAGACTGGTGTTCTTAAAAAGGAATAAAGATGGGGGGTGGGGGCTCTTGTTGGGTCGCTGGCTACATTTCAAATCTAGATAAAGGCATTGATTTATCAGGATTGTTTGTCTTGCCATATCTGACAGCATATAAATCAGTTCCTTCCCCTGGTAGGACGTGAATAATGTCACTGTAGTTTCAGATTCTTCGAGGCGGTACAATGTTCTTGCAGTACTCCAGATAGACGCCTGACCCCAAACGGAACTTGTATTTACAGCGTTGCTCATCCTGCGCTTTGATAGAGACAAGAGTCCCGATATGCTCGCGCGTGCTTTGGAAGGGAGTGAACCTGTTTGGCTCGCGGTCTAAAATTACCGAGCAGAGGCTCTCTGGAGTTCATCCAGGCTCTGCTATCTGTGGTATGTCCCCCAAGATGGCCTCCCAGCTTTTATTCAGACTTTTAATGCCATTTGAAACAGCTCACTGCAAGTCAACGGTCAGTTTATAGCGGAAACGGGAATGACTTTGTGGGAACGTGGCCAACTCCTAACCAGTTGGCCCATTCTGTGGCTGCTGTGTCCACGGGACATTGGATTCCTTGTAAAATGTGGCGGATAGGCCCTAAGTGTGGCTGTGTTCATATAACACACAGTCTCTGCCACAGACGAGCGGACAATCAAGGCTCTGGGAAAAGCAGAGGTACAGTTCCTGACAGGAGTAAACAGCGCAGCACTGTCCCCCCAAAAGCTGCTGGCTGTTTTCAGCAGCATCTGCTAAAAATCGCCCCCATGCAGCTCCACTTGTCTCTTCCCAACCTACAGCGAGGCACTTTGGAAGAAATATACACAAATCTTGATTTAATTACTCTCTAAGCCACATCCATGCTATCTGTCTTCCAAGATGCATTTTGAAATCTTCTGCAAATCTGTTGAGCTTTGACTGCCAGAAAACTTTTGGATGTTTTTTTGTCTGTTTCTTCTTATTCATGACACACTGTGCATTACACAAATAAGCCGGCGAGGAGGCAGCAGTGGGATGGTGTTACACACTCCTACCACACTGTAGGAGTAAGAGAAGAGAGAGCAAGTGGGAGAGGGCGAACCAAAGTGGCTGATGGTGGCAGGGGGTGAAGTAATTCTGCTGTTTTCTGTGTGACGTCACTAAGAACTGAGGCGTGTGGCTTGTTTATCGTGGAGCTCATGCTGAGCCTTCTGTCAGGTCCTTTCTTCCTCGTTGTCAACCGTACATGTTTTATTGCGAGGTTGGAGCCGAACCATAAGTGATAAAATGCCCCACAATGACTTAAGTTTACTATTGATGTAATTACATGACCTATGTAGCTCTCCATGTATTTTTCATTCAGTGGGTTTTCATAGGGAGCCTTTTATCCGATCACCAGCTACTGTCCGCTTCTTATGTTAAGCAGCGGTTTTGTTCACGGGGGCTCACCTCCCCATTTCCTCACGGGTCAGCGCCCTGCAGCTTCTCTCTGTCCTCTTGCCCCTGGCCAGTCGATACAGGGAAGTGGTTTAATTCACATGCAAATTCTGCCAGAACACCAGTTATTCACGCTGCTAATTACACCAATGTTGGGAGCTGACTTGCTGACATCACACCGGGAAATTAGCAAGCAGTGGGGGGAAAGCGTGCGTGCGTGTGTGCGTGCGTGTGTGCGTGCGCGCATCAAGCCAACTAGAACAAGGGTTCAGAATAATACAGGAAGTTGCAAATTCTGCCTGGAAACAAAAGCCTTAAAAGGAAATTTTAAAGTCCTAAAGAAACCTGAAGCATCTTTGTATGGAAAGCACTTTAACCTTTAACGATCGACTGCTGTGATCAGTGAACATCCAGATATACTTCCTGATCCATTTAATCTTCTAGGGGACAAACCCAGAAGAAAAAACAGCTACACAATGAAGACTGTCTGTCTTGTTCAAGCTTGTACAAGTTGAGTTAGTCTCGAGCTATTTCAATACAGACTCATTAGGAGGAAGAGAAAACACTGTTTATATATGTTATATATCATGCACGTGTATGCATTACATAGTGTAATGTGTTTGTGGGTTATTAGGTTAAATTATGAAGCAACATAATCTTCGCAGTTACGCACTTATTTTGAAAGGGTAGAGAGGAAACGCCCACGTAATGCGCGCTGTCTTGGCTGCCTTTTAGGATTAAAGCTCTGCTGTTCCGTGGGCTGATCAGCAGCGAGCGGAGCAGCTCCACTTCTCCGAGCTTTCACGCGTCGCACGGGTCTCCGCTCAGACGCGGCAGCAGCGTTGCCGTCAATTGTGATTTGAGTTTTATTGGCTGGGATTGAATTTATACCGGCGGAGTCCGCGCTCTTGTTCGGAACTGCGACTTGCTGCCGGGGGAGATCTGCTTTTACGCACTTGTTGGCTTTTCGTCTCCCCCACGCTCGCAGACGCCCCGAGTGTGTTTGCGGAGAGCAGGGGGCTGACAAAAGGCTTTTTTTTCAGCCGAGGGGATAAATGTAGCGGAGAAGTGCCGACACACGGCGGGTGAGGGGGAGCTGGTTCCGTGTCGAAGCGGCGGCGTTGGATTTGTGTGAGACATTCTGCGATGAGGAAGACGTACTTTAAAAGACGCACCAGCACAACCCGCACCGAGGTCAGCGCTATGCCTCTCCTCGGCCGCACTTTATAACAAGGTACGTGTTACATTACTGAGCGTGTTTGGGCTCTTTTTTAGAGCCGTTCGTCCATATTTGCTGCTTTAAGTCTGTATATCACTAACGTGTCTGCTTCCAAACGCATTAGCTTCTGACTTTATTCACTTTATTAGTTTACTTTCTCTTTTGTGCGTAAAGTTAAACAGACATCCAAGACATCTGGTACTTTTTTTTCATTGAGGAGCCGTTTTTGGTGTTTTTCTGCTAGACTTAAATGGGCTGCTTGCGTTTTCAACACTGGGTGTCATTTGTTTATGAACGCGTTGTCGCTGGTTTGCCCCCCCACCCCCTGCAGCGCGGTGGCCCGGCTACTGTGCAGCCGTAAATGGCGAATGGCTAAAAAAAAGAAAATCAGTGGACATACAATATAACGCTATGGCTCATAATAATACTCAAAAAGCGCGTGTCTGTATTCAACCGTTGTTATGTTGTCATCATTTATTATCCCATTTTATGTGCGGTTAGAATCCCCTCGGTTTGCTGCAAACTGCCTTAGAAACGAGCAGGAAGTAATCTCCTCACTATGACAGTTATTTAAAAAAAACATCACAAGATGCAACGCGCGCTAATTGACCCGTAATGATGGCTGCTTTTTTAGCTGTGTAAAAGGTCAGTGGATTAGCACATGAATGGGCTGACCGAGGTAAAGCTGGATAATGTGGCTTTAGCGGCTGAATCGCTGCGCTCCTTGCGTCTGGAAGAAGCCCAAACATCAACTTCACTGACAGGAGCGTCTGACGCCAAAGCGGGCGGTGTTTGTACGGTCCTCAAAATGACGCCGGTTAATGCTTTTGGAAGAAAGGTTAAAAAAAAAACATCAAAATGGCCTGACGAATTTGTGCACAAGCTCGCCTATAATATATTCTAATTATATTGGCTAACGTGATCTGGCGCAAGTTCTTGTGTCTGTCTGGGAAACACATCCCTGCTTCAAAGGCGTGTCAGGCTTTGGAAGACATCAACACCGGGTGAATAAGTAATGTGATCCAGTCTCAAGATAGATGCGTAAAAGTCTTCCTCTGTTCTTTACGCTCAATTATCACCAATTCCTACAAATCCTGCGCGATTTAATGGCGTATGGCAGACGTATGGTCCTCGTGGGTGCTTAGTTGCACTATTAAACCCACTGTTTCTGTTTTTTTTTTCCTTTGAAACCCTTCTAAAAAGAGCCGGATAATGAAAAAGAATGATTTAAAGCAGACAAACATACTAAATTTTAATCTCCACAACTAGGTCTTACAACCTTTGCTGACTATCACTACATCCTCTAATCATATCAAGTTGTTTTTTTTTTAATTTGGTGAAGCTCCATCCAGGGCCGCATCAGACGTTAAACAAATGTTTTCACAGATTGACTTTTATTCTATATTGTGTAATAAGTGTGAACGTCATGTTGATTTAAAGGAGGTGACGATTATTCAGGGTTTTGGTGTGCGAGCATGTTATGGAGTCTGGGCCAATGTCTGTCCCTTGACTCCTCCTGTCGCAACCATAGTGGTTTCATTATATGGAGCGAATCAACTAAAGATGAATAAGTCAAACGACAGGTCGAGTGTCCCTTTGAAACCCTGCGTGTTTTATGTTAGCTGACTAGGAGCAGAGACGTTTCTATATTTTGGTTAATAAGCGAATCTGTGTGACCTCTGTGTTATTGTACATAACAGTAATGGGTCCAACATATGATCAAGGCAAGTGGAAAAGAGCGAGGGCAAGACTTTTGCCCTCTATAATTTGTTATGACAGTGAATACAGGCCTAATCTCTGTCCTGGGGAACGCTCAGCATCTGGTTCTTACTAATTGGCTGCTAATGGAAAACGTCTTTGTCGGCTCTGACTCTTGTCGGCAACACCTCACCATGTTTTCCTGAGATTAAGCCCTAATGAGTCTGACGTGCGCGTTGAGCCCAGTGTAGGTTCTTTTCATTCTCGCGTATAATTTACTTAAGAAGGCAGGGTCGTTTACTAAAATTTTTAATTTCGAACAACAGCTTCAAATCACTTGGGATAAATGTTCTATTCATTCAACAAAAGGCTGTTAAAGAGAAGAGTCTGTGCCTCATCCCCCGCCATTTGCCAAACAAAAGCAGCGGCCGGAACGGAGAGGAGCCTGGCTGTAACGTGCACCCAGCTGTTCCCTTCTCTGCGCTCTCGTCTCTTGTCATCCAGCCTCGGCCTTTGTGCCGAGCTGCCTTTAAAAATGGGATTTTAATCTGAGCATCTAGAGCGATGCTGTGGAAAAGCTGCAGCGGTTTTGGGAGCTGCCCAAGAATGATGGTGGAATGCCTCAAAGCCTGCAGGGATACGCTGTTCAAACTGCTGCTTACAGCCCAGCCAGATGAGCTTCTCCTAACTAACCCGGCTCCTGACCCCTAAGCCTAGAATTATGGTGCCTTCACACACACAGAGACAAAGTGGCTCATCATTTAGGTCCTCCTTTCCTCCGTGTATTTTGCTAGACAACATTCTGCTTCATTCAAGATTCAGAAAGTTCAGTCCTCCCCAGTGTTTTCCTGTGGTGCAGCTGGGCACGACCTCAGTGGGGGGTTCTGGGCTGCAAAGCCAGGTCTCATTCACAATAAAAGCCAGCCGGTACAGTCCCAGCCTTTTCGAATTAGAGTTAGGATCCCGGGTGATGCAAAGATTTCACTGGGTTAACAGCTACTTTGCTCTGTCGTTGTATTACCACGTTATAGGAAGGAACAGTACCTTCTTAGGTTTGTATTAAAACCAATGGTTACCCGGGTTACAGGGTTCTAGTAGCAGCCGTTGCGATAATAATTAACTTGAAATGGTGAATCATTGTCAACTGACATCATGGTCACAGTGATTCTTCAAAAACATGCCCCCCAAGTCCTGAACAAACCTTTCCCTGAAATGGACCAATGGTCTGAGAGCTTTGACGTCTCCCAGGGGATGAAAGGCCAGCCAGGTCTAACTGAAGAACAAGTCCTTTAACTTTGTTCTTCCTAGCTCACAGTCATTTATGAGCCGTTGGTGATGTACTTGACTTGTATTACAAGAGTCCCCAAGTCTCCCCTAATTGAAATCATGTAGATTACAAGGGGAAGCTCTGGGATTAAGTTCCAGCGGAGGGAAAACCCCAAGCATGTGCATTAAGTGTGCTGTAAATCACGGGGATAAAAGGTGAGGAATGAGCAACAGGCCCTTCTGTAGCTCCCCCCGCCAGGGCCGAGTCACTGGAGGAAGGTCATCGTCGCACATCTGGACCTCAGGAGTGGGTCAGAAAGGTCACAAGCTTCTCTGTGTGGTTTAAGGCTACAGATACTGTTAGCTTAGGTTAGGCTGTGGGGCCGGGTCGCTGTGATGTGTCCTCCAGTGTGAAATGCTTTCCTCCAACTCCTCACTGCTTTGTTTATACACTCTTATCTCCAGGGGTCCCTCCTGAACCCGAGGCAGAAATAGCCTCTAAACACCCTTTTGGCCATTTCTCTTCAACTTTCAATCACCATCATCCCTTTAAGTGTGTTTCCTTCAGGATTTGTGTGTCATCCAGCTAATCGGATTCCAATGAGTGATTATGGTGAGGTTGCCGCGTTGTAATGAGGCGAGCGGTGTCGCCCCTGGATCCATCGCTTCAGTATTCATAGAAGGCATCTGCCCGCTTGTTAATATTTATGTATGAGATGTGTCTTGTCGGTGGCTTGCCCTTCTACAATGACAGCAGAGAGCCTTGCATTCCAATTCCTGTTCAGGTTTGTGTTCACAGCTAGAGCTGATGGTAACGCCTGGAGCCAGCTGTGACGCGCTTGCTGGTCACAATAAAAGAGGCTGAGCCAAATACCTGAAAAGGCTTGACCCACACTCTGTGTTCCACTGGCTGCTGTCTGCCCTCTGAGCGCTACACTAACAGGTCTTTAGCCAACCAAGCTGTCAGTCCCTCAAATGCTGTCCTGAGTGTCCTTAAGCCCCCGTGTGGGGCTGTCTGTCAGCCAGCCTGGCATCCGTCTGGGAAGGTAATGGGATTGTCTCCTGCGTTTGGCTGCCTGAGGGGCAGCGAGGGTTAGTGGGATGCAGCCTTCTGGCAGAGTTCCTTCACCATGTGTGGGCTTAAATCTGTCAAGGACACAGGACTCTGTATATATCCAGATATTTACATTTTTTATTTTATTCTATTCTTCTTAATAATAAGACAACATCCTCTTTTGCGACGTATCTTAAAGATTCTCCCTTGGGAGTAATGTTTTAGAATAGTTGTAGTTGAATGGTGTATGGAATATAATGACTCCTTTAATTGCTCTCTGGACACCTTTAAGTATTCAGGAAGCCATTTAATAGCTGGGTGGGGCCGCTTCTCCTGAGCCTGAGCCTGTCTCACCATCTTTGTGTGTTCTGCTCATTGTTATTATATCTTTATACTTGATACACAACAGAACTGTTTTGATCCAAAGGTTCACTATGGGAGCTGCTGCTGGTAGCCTTGACCTTTTGAACTGTGTGAAGTTCACACATGGACAGAGACTCTGAACAAGTTTTCCTTTTTATTAACAAGTTGTCTCTGTGTTTTTTCTGTGGAACATAAATGAGTATTTAGCATGCGGCACTGGCCTGACTGACGTGTTTTGTCTCCCTGTGCCTGCGGCAGGAAGATCTGTGTGCACTGTAAGTGTCGTCGTGAGGAGCATGCAGTAACAGCCATGCCCGTCGAGATGGAGAAGACGGTCACCAAGCTGATGTACGACTTCCAGAGGAACTCTACCTCCGATGACGACTCTGGCTGTGCACTGGAGGAGTACGCCTGGGTACCGCCAGGACTCAAGCCTGAACAGGTATTGTCACGTCCTCTTCTACAGCACCCTGCACCGCTTCACAATGAGGCTCGATGCATTTGGATGCTGGATACACACTAGCATATCCCCAATTGGGGGAAAGGGATATTTGAATTCAGTTCAGTTTAAACATATATTTTACAGTTATTTCCTTCCCTCAGCATCTCAACCTCATAGCTCACCAGTTATGCTGACTGTGTCTTCTACACATCCACAAATCATTTTTTTGCAAACATGGCTATAGTTTTTTTTCTCCCACACGCTTGTTGGAGAAGTAATCAGCTTTTATAAAATGCTATTAAAGCGTAGGTGTTCATATTAGAAGGCCACCAGTTTTACAGTTCAATAGAAGTGTTTATAGGAGGTTTTTTTTTTTTTTTTTTTTTTTTTTTGAAGTGTGAAGTAATGGCCTGTACGTGGTTTTCATCTCTCAGTGCAGCTTTATTTTTTCCCCCTTTCTATTGAAACATCCATTCCTAGTGTAAATTAGCGTCCACCGGTCATTTGACCTTGGACACAGTCAGGCCATAATGGAAACCAGGCAGAACAGCAATAGAAGAGAGATGTTTTACTGTTCCTCCCCTTTGACAATAAACATGAAAGGACTCAGTCAGGCCTGGTTGTTTTTATCCATTCATAATAACCTACATGAGATCTATTCATAGGTGTGGCATTTTCTAATAGTCAACCTTTTAAGCCGTGGAAACGTGTGACCTCTCATTGAGGTGCAGATCTACCGCTGATACGGGCCTTTCAGCGGCCTGCCCCCCTCCTGTGAGCGGTAAAGGCAGGGTGAGAAAAGAGAGAGCTAATCTCCCGGATCTGAACCGTGGGTGTGGGTTTCACCTCTGGGAGCCACGGTCGTGTATGAGGCTGCCATTCAGCCAGCAGAGGTGTAAAGTCACAAACTCTGTAACAAGAGATTAGGACTGACGCATCAGATTCTGTACATGCTGAGAATGATGAGACCTTCGTCACGGTGGGTTTGTATTTCTGGCAACAGTTGCTGAAGAAGACTCAATAACACAACGTGAATCTTTAGGAAAGAACACAAAGCCATCGCTCGGTGTGTTGCAGATGTTGTTGTTTGCAGTTTGAAGGAATTTGTGCCAAAATTCTCTCTTCCTCCATGTCCCCTCGCTCTCGTCTCTTCTCAAGACCAAGAATGTCAGCGGCCTGTACTTGCTGTTTCCTCTTGTCTGCCGTTGAGTTGCACGCTGTTGCAGTGCAGTGCATCAGGATCAGTGCATTTTGACGTCTCAATAGAAATTCATAAATAAACTGCAGCTAGTTTTGAATTCAAGGACACTGAATACAGTCAACACCCGCCCTGGCCTGATTGCAGCCAGCAGCTGTGGGCGAGAGGTAAAGGACGAAGCTATTTAAAGAGACTGTGAGCTACATCTGGTGTTTTACACACCAAAACATACAGGTCAATCATCAGCTATGTGACGAATTCAAGTCGGTGCAGACGTTCATGGTTCCCAGAGGGTAAACATGAGACTCGGCTTGCTGTGTTTGTCCCTTTTAATTTTCTGTGGAGCACAAGCAAATCACTTCTTGCTAAGCAAAGACAGTAACTTAACATCCACGCTCCATCCACGACTGTTACTGCTTCTCAGAGATGCTAACGTGGCACTTTTGGACTTGTTAAAGTAGCGTGCACATCTTAGAACCTTCACACTAGCTCATATATATTTAATTAACTCATCTCATGCCTTTTTTAAAACCTTCAGACACAAAACATTTGTTCCCACAACTGTGCCAGATGACAACGCTAAATCACGGGCATCGCACGTTTCAGCAAAGACGTGAGAAGAGACGGACAGAGAATGAAAACACAGCTATTAAACCCGCTGTGAAAACACCATCGTTCCCACCATGTTTGGCTGCGACTACCAGCGCTTTCCCAACAATGTAATATCTATGTCCACTAACCACTGTAAAGTGGCTTGTTGAGAGAATGTCAGGCCTGGTGCCTGGTGGTGTCTTTTCCTCTGGCTTTCTGGCCATTGGCTACAATACAAACCAGCTGTGTGAGGCCATCGCTCTTGTGGCTCACTTTTAAAGTCCTACCATTTGCTTTAGCTTTTAAAAAAACACTTTTTTTCAAGCAGGCTTTTCCGAATTCTGCCCTGTCTTTAGATTTGTCTGCTCTTGATTATAGTTATTATCACGCTGCTCTTCCTGACTCTTTGCTGCACCGTGTGTCCAGTGTGTCCTGTGTGTGTGTGTGTGTGTGTGTGTGTGTGTGTGTGTGTGTGTGTGTGTGTGTGTGTGTGTGTGTGTCAGTCTTTAGATCTTTTCCTCGGGGCTTTGTCCCTTTCACCTGCAGATTGTAACCCTGTTATTGGAGAAATATATAATTATCTGTGTGTGTGGATGTGTGTGTACCCATATGTAGTTTTCTTTGTATGTGCATTGATGCTGTTTGGCCACAGTTTGTCTGTCTCTGAGTTATTCTTTACCACACACACACAGTGTGCTGCTGCCCAACACAGATCCCCTGTACAGCAGAGAATTGGGTTAAATGTGTCAAATGAAGTCCAGGAAAACTACGGTCTAAAAAGTGAGTTTTAGTTTAGTCTTCACTCCCATCAATTCAAGATAAAAAAAAATTGTGTGCATTTGTTCAAGCGAGAGAAGAGAAGAGGGAGTGTTGTTGCCAAGGACAAAGCTGATGACACAGATCCATTCAGTAGACAGACTGCTCATTAAGATTGACGTGACCCACTCAGGAGCTATTGATCATCTTTAAGTCCTCATGCTGCAGTTTTGTTCTTGTTTCTTTCTGTCCTTTCTATATTCATAATGCTATTTAGTTCCACACCCACATTCTCTCTCACCTCCTAGGGTTTGTTCCAATGTCTCCAGTCTCTGTCCATGCAGTATATGACTGCCTGACCTCTACTACCCACCAACCCCCTGCTACGGTTTAATAGAAAAAAAAACTGCAATAAATAACAGTGACACGACACTGATTGTCTGCCGCTGTAATGTTAAAGATGCCCCGGCTGTTTGGAATGACTGGATTAGAATTAATCCTGCTGCCACACTCACGTACGTACTGTAGTCATTTCTGGTGTTAATCACTGTGTGTGTGTGTGTGTGTGTGTGTGTGTGTGTGTGTGTGTGTGTGTGTGTGTGTGTGTGTGTGTGTGTGTGTGTGTGTGTGTGTGTGTGTGTGTGTGTGTGTGTGTGTGTGTGTGTGTGTGTGTGTGTGTGTGTGTGTGTGTGTGTGTGTGTGTGTGTGTGTGTGTGTGTGTGTGTGTCCACCAGTGGCCATAAATCAAAGTGATTTGAAGCTTGAGCGTGCGTGTGACTGATTGTGTCCGTGTCCTGAGGAAGGCAATTATATAAAATGTTAAGAAATTATTTGTTCTACTCTCTCCTGTTTCATTGTCACGTCAGGATAAACACAATGCTTATATGTGATAATACAAAATTTGATGCTCCCAGATCGGGAGCATTTATTCTTACATTACCTTGACAAAACAGTCATTAAAAACAGTAGTAATCCTTTGTCTCATTTCTGTGTCCGTCTCTTTCTCAGGTTCATCAGTACTACAGCTCGCTGCCCGAGGACAAGGTGCCCTACGTGAACAGCCCAGGAGAAAAATATCGCATCAAACAGCTGCTCCACCAGCTTCCACCCCACGACAATGAGGTGAGAGTCCAAACTGGCTCCTTCCCCCACTACTGCCTCCATCCATCCATCCATCCATTCAGTCACCTGCCCTTCCTTCAGGGCGATGTAGAGAGAGGGGCTGAGGGGGAGGATGCAGCCGCAGTAAAAACAAAGCTTGTTCTTTTTAATGGGCAGGAATTAGATCTTAAGGTGTGTGTGTGCCTCTTACAGTACCTTCCTCAGCCTTAATGGGCTAAACATATTAGAACTTAGTGTTGCCACCTGGCTGGCTGTGTTTCATTTCATTCATGCATCATTCATTCATTCTAATTTATAATATACCATAGAAATTTTTTTCCTCTTTTAGTACTAACCTCTGCAGTAGAACAAAATAAGATCTTAATGTAGTTGTTTCCTAGAATGAAAAAGTAATAATAATAACTTCCAGCGCGTTCGTCCTCCTCTGTAAAGGCAGTTGGACAAATCGCTGGCTGAGATGGTGCATTTCCAACTGTGATAAAAAGCACAGCTGAAAACAATTTACTGCTCGAGTCCCAGAGTCCTGCTGTTGTACATCTTGCTTTAGAGTCTCAATATGACTTCCTGGGACACTAGACAAGACACAGTGGTGATTAAATTAAATCCACATTTGTTTTCCAAACCCATAATGAAAGTAATAAAAGCCTCCAAAAATGCAGACAACAAAGCAGAAGTTTGTCATTTGTTCTTTCAAACTATAACCACAGGCTATTAGTACTAGTAAGTTAATAATAATCTGTGAAGTTGCTTTAATTATTGTAGGAACAAATCAAACCCTTGTTGATGCCCCGTCTTTTTGTTTGTTTGTTCAGGTACGTTACTGCAACAGTCTGGACGACGAGGAAAAGCGCGAGCTGAAGCTCTTCAGTAACCAACGCAAACGTGAGAACCTGGGTCGTGGCAGCGTGCGTCCGTTCCCCGTGACCATGACTGGGGCCATTTGTGAGCAGGTGGGCGACACGGAGATCTATGACGTGATCGGACAGTGGCCTGCATCTCGCACGGGAGCGCTGTCATCAGCGGCGTCCTGCAAAGTGCCTGAATTAAGTGTGATAGGATCAGAGGTGGTGGAAGTGTGTGTGACGGGCATATTGAGCAGCCTGGTGGCTTATCAGGTCTGTGTTGAGGTCAGTGAAAGGTGCTTTATTTTGACACAGACTCGCCAGTCGCCCGCTCTCTGAGGACAGAGTGACCTTGTGAGTGGAGGATCTAGATGTGGTGGATCTTTGCCGTGTCTTATTCCTGTCATCATTCCAGCTGCGGGACTAAAACGTTCACAGGATTTGTCTTTCATTAAATGTTGCCACGCTGAAAACCCCTCAGCACTGACAAACTCATAGCTAAATTGTTTTCACACTCGCGCACATATTTCACGGTTCTTTGTATTGGTCCTATGGGACGGCAGAGTAAATGTTCAAACCAGCACATGTCAGCATCCTCTGGCTGCGTCTCAGGCCAGACTCACACTTGCTGGAGCTGCTCTCTGAAGCATTATGCACCCGAGGCACAAGAACAACAGTGTAGCGTTGGTATTGATTGGATGTCCCACCCCCCACTCTCTTGGTTGCAGCAGTCTTTTTTCCACTTAGATAACCTGATTGTTTAGGTCTCCCAATCCAGCTCTCTCTTCCCTGAGTCTTCTTTACCTACATTACCTCCCCTCCTGTCTTCCTCTCATTTATCTTTCTGGCGTCTTTACCTTTGGCTGTTTTAGTCTTCCTTTTACCCTTTACCCTCCCTTTTTGTTCTTTTCCAAAACATTAGTAGAGACTCAATTTACAACCTTCACCTTTTATAGCAGTATGGATTTAGATTTTCCTCACCAAATAGTTCACAGATTAGTTGGCAGCTGTAATGTTGTGTTGCTTTGTGTTACCAAAAACTACAAGTCTTTTGAATTCATGCTTTGTCATTGTTTGTATCAGCAGAACGTTGGAAGTCTCTCTTTCGCCACATCATTCTTATAAAATGCAAAGCTTTTGTGTGTAGTTCATGGCCTTCAGCAGAAATAGAGCAGCGTCTCAACCCGTTTCCTGTCTTCCAGTGCGGCGGCCAGATAAACGGCGGCGACATCGCCGTGTTCGCGTCGCGGGCGGGACACGGCATGTGCTGGCATCCGGCCTGCTTCGCGTGCAGCATGTGCAGCGAGCTCCTGGTGGACCTCATCTACTTTTACCAGGAGGGAAAGATCTACTGCGGACGGCACCACGCCGAGAGGCTGAAGCCGCGCTGCACTGCCTGCGACGAGGTCCGTGCAACCCACAGACACGTAGCTGCCACCGTTTAACATGTGCCTAATGGGGTCAGCGTCCAGTATGTAATATAGTGACACTGACTTAGTCTCTCTGCAATCGGGGACAAGGGCACTGCTGTTAAAACGCAGCCAGTGTTTTAACAGCAGCATAATGAAAAGTAAATGCACCATCTAAATTTCCACACAAACATTTTTCCTCCCACATAGGAGAGAGTGCTGCATGTAGAGGGGGAGGGAAGGTGACCCAGGCCTTTGTCCTGTCACTCAGCACAAAGTTATAACTCAGCCCAGCTTTTACCTCCAAGGACCTGTGATAAGCGATATTCTTTTCTTATCTCTGCTTCTTCAGATCATCTTCGCGGACGAGTGCACCGAGGCGGAGGGGCGACACTGGCACATGAGGCACTTCTGCTGTTTCGAGTGCGAGACGGTGCTGGGGGGCCAGCGCTACATTATGAAGGAGGGACGGCCCTACTGCTGCTCCTGCTTCGAGTCCCTCTACGCAGAGTACTGCGACTCCTGCGGGGAACACATTGGTATGTCCTGCAGGTCAAACAGAATCTGGAGTATATTAATAATGCTGATGATTAACAGAAAAGGTGAAGACTGATCTGTAGAATCTAAATGATTAATTTAAAGCGCATAGTAATTACCTGAAGTCAATTGGATGGAGGTTTTATGGTGTGATGAAACCAAAATGAAGCTCTTTGACCATCAAAGAAGACGCTGCACATAATTACAAACACATCATCCCATCAGTGAATCATGGTGGAGGCAGCATCATGCTGAAAAAGCTTGAGTTAAACCGTAGTGTCCACTTGTACACAGTTGACGGAAACCTGTCCATGCAGGTTGCATCTGATAACACTGACTGACGTTTTCTGTTTTATATGTACATTATACATCATTTAATATGATACACAATATGGAGTAAATGCATGAACATATCAAACAGCTCTTTACCCCAAGGATCAGTTGTGTTTTTATTTTTTGTGAGATTGCGTAAATGGAAAATCCACTGTGAGGATAAATTAGAGTATTCCAGTGGGAAGTGTTCATGTTAGCTCCTCTTGGCTTTGTGTGTGTGTGTGTGTGTGTGTGTGTGTGTGTGTGTGTGTGTGTGTGTGTGTGTGTGTGTGTGTGTGTGTGTGTGTGTGTGTGTGTGTGTGTGTGTGTGTGTGTGTGTGTGTGTGTGTGTGTGTGTGTGTGTGGGTGTGTGTGGGTGTGTGTGTGTGGGTGTGTGTCCTTGGGTGTGTCGAACGTGTCACCTGACATGAAGCCCAGGTGTGATTTCAACAACCTCTCAACAAATTTGCTCAGTAATTATTTGTCAGACGGGACTCAGAAGTCTTTGGCTAAAGAGCACGACTGATTATAAATTGAAACCATCGGTAAACACGCTCGTACCAGATGGCAGCCATTAGCAAATAGCTGGTTTTCTTTCCCCCTGCGACAACTGGAAACCTACTCGAATTGCAACGTCTTTATAGAATGCCTCCATAATGAGTTTGCCCCTAAGTGCCGTTAAATTACAGCCTCTAGCTCATTTTTTAAACTAAACAAGCAGCTTCTAAAGTACTGCTACTCTCTCAAAAAGCAGTATTTGATTTCAGGAGCTTAAAGCCTTTTTTATTGTACTTTGAGCTATCCTTTTCCATAAAATGGTGTCATGTGTTGTTTTCAGGAATTGATCAAGGCCAGATGACCTATGACGGGCAGCACTGGCATGCCACCGAGGGATGCTTCTGCTGCGCCCGCTGCAAACGCTCTCTTCTGGGTCGGCCCTTTCTGCCCAAGCACGGCCAAATATTTTGCTCACGCTCCTGCAGCCTGGGGGAGGAACCTAATGGTTCAGACTCCTCTGACTCTGCCTTTCAAAGTGCTCGTTCCACAAGAGAGTCCAGACGCAGCTCCAAGACAGGGAAAAATGGAGGTGGAGGAGGAGGACAAGCGGAGAGGTTTTCAGGCGAGGTGGACCCACTTTCTCTGCAGATGGATCTCCTGAGTCTCTCCAGCCAAACACCTAGTTTGACCCGTGAACCCTCGGCCTGGCAGAACCAGGAGCAGGCGGGCGATGACTTTGATTATGAATCTCAATCGGTTTCGAGTCCCAACCCGACCCCGCTGCAGCTCCTGAGCCAGTGCAATATCAGAACTTCATATAACCCCGGCTACGCCGCACAGAGCGGTCAGCAGCAGGATCACAGGGTGAAGGAGAACGGAGCTCTAAAAAGGCCCCCCATCTCAGCCATGAAGGGCCACTCGCTGAACGAGGCATGGTTCCAGCCGCCGGCTCCCGAGGAGTACTACCCGCCCAAACTGAGGAAGAGCTTCACCGAGGTTTCCCATTGTTCTCAGCACCACAACGGCTTCTCCCCTGAGAAGCGCTCCATCAGCCTCCATGGCTTTCAGAGGGACAGAGAGAGAGACACGGGGCCTTCATCAGCAACCCAGGTGGCAAGAAGCAGGAACCCCATCAATGCACTTAGCTTCACAGAGCAACTGACCCCTCTAGAGCAGACCCCAAGAGGCTCCATGGAGTCCCTGGCTCTGTCCAATGCCACAGGTGAGTATCATAGTAGTTCTATGTTTTAGTATGTGCGTTTGTTACCCGGCTGCAAGTTTGGGTGTTTCTCTCTAACTATAGTTGACTGATGCTAAACTCAGCTCCATGTCTTTTTAGGTAACTCAGCAGATGGACAAGGGAAGCGTCAAGAGCACCTTTCTCGTTTCTCCATGCCGGACCTGAGCAAAGACTCTGGGATGAATGTGTCAGAGAAAAGCAACATGGACACCCTCAACTCTTCAGTACAGTTTCGAAGCTCGGAGTCCATTCACAGCCTTACAGCCAGTCAGCCCTACATGGAAATGGACCCGCCGCGGTCCTCCCAGTACAAACTGCAGTACTCTGACCCTGGTGTGAGCGTCACTCATTTACCGCCTGGCTTCACCTTTCAGGAGGAGGACAGGGTTAGTTTAGTGAGCAGCGCCAACGCCTCCCGCCTGCCGCCCATCAGCGAGCGCAGGGTGAGTGGCGTTGGCAGCAGAGGCAGTGGCGGCAGGGGAGCTGGCGTTCGGATGGACACCCCTGAGGTGACTCCGCAGAGGCGCCGGCATCACCACCACCGCTCCAGGAGGTCCCGACGTTCCCGCTCAGAAAACGCTCTCCACCTAGTGGCCGAGCAAAGGGCGAGGCCCCAAGATAGACCCCAGCTGTGCGTCCGGGAGGATTACGACCGCTTCCCGCCACCGAGGAGCGCGAGGGAACAATTTGGAATGGGAGGAGGGGGAAGATACCAGCCCCAGTTCTTTAGACAGTGCCCCAGGACCACCTCAGACCTGACGCTACAGAACCCAGGCAGCAGCCGGCGCACTGGCCTGAACCAGTACTCGTGGGACGATTACGACGATGACTGGTGTTCAACCTGCTCCTCATCCTCAGAGTCTGAGGACGAGGGCTACTTTCTGGGTGAGCCCATTCCCAGACCGATCCAGCTGCGCTACCTCAACAGCCAGGAGCTCGTCCACAAGTACAACACGGGAATGGGAGGACCCAGCCACAGCGCACAGTTACACACCCGCAAACGCCGGAAAAGCAAGAATTGCATTATCTCCTAAAATCCACATTTGGCTCAATAAAAAGTCCAAGTTTTGCAGGTTAACATTCTCCACCTGGAACAAAACACCTAAACAAACTCAGTTCATTTATTCAGTGTTGTTGAGTGTTGGATATCATGTAATTGACAGTCAGTGATGAATTGCAATTGGTAAACAGTGACAAAGCGCCAGTGTTTGCATGTTTGTTCATTTTAATGTTTTTGAAGTATCTCCTGAGTATCGAGGCTCACTGCTACAAACGTGCAGTCCTAAAAGTTATCCAGAGCAGGCGTGCAGTAATTCTTATCACTACTTAGAGCAAACATGTGTGCGAGGTAGTCCGTTTGGTACCGTTTAGCTTTTTCATTCAGCGTGACTTAGACATAGCATATACTGTACTATGGTGTCCAGCTCACAGTATGTACATAGATATATGAATTATTAATTTCACTTAAGTTAAGGAAGTTTGTGTAAATATGGTTGTAAATGAGGCCTCACATATTTTTATATTTTGTATGGATAGAATCATTTATGTATTAAATATCTATAATGTAGAGGTAGAGATGACAAACGTATGCATGTTTTATTTGGCTGACCTGGTCCTGCTTTTGGAATAAAGGAATATTTCAGTTGAGGTTTTTTTTCTGGTTTTCCTTCATTGTCACAGACTGACAACAGTGTGTGTGACGGCCAAATCCTCCATCTGTTTAATGCATAAATGAATGATAATGTAGTGTATAGGATGATTAGAGTCACCCTCCACTGGATCTTCATCCGTAGACGATAATGAGTGGGAGCTCAGCCGCACTCAAGCGTACAGAGCGTCATTGTCCTGCACACAGATGCCACTGTAGTTCTGCTATTATTGCATCAGTCTATACAAGTTGGAAACTGCTGACGAAGGTCTAGAGATTTACTTATTAAAACCTGGTGACTGGGACAGTTTTGTCTCCCAGAGGATGGATCGCAGTTACAGGCAATCTCCTTCAATTAGCACCTTCACCACAACTTAATTAGGAAGACATACTTTAACGCCCCGTTTCTGATTTCTCATGCTTATAAATAAATAAATAAGTTGTTTGATGCAAAACTACTGAGCTCCAGCCTTTCTCTGTAAAAGTTGTATATTTTCTGTAATGCCAAATCTCTATTTGTCTTATTGAAAATATCTGACTGAAAAAAACTCTTATGGAGTTTATAAGGCCAGGACAAAATGTTAATGGACTCAACAACACAACCATGCTCCATTAGCTGGAGCTGGAGTAAAACTCCTCAGCTAATATCTGAGGAGCTAACATTAACGGTTGGCACCACTGTGATTATTAGTGTATAAGATAGACAAGATAAGATAAGATAGACCTTTATTCATCCCACAATGGAGAAATTTCCAAATATTATAACATATTGACATTAGCACATTGCTAATTAGCAGGCTAGCGAGACCAAAATGATATTAAGTATTAATATAGATCCATCCGTTTACCTGATGCCTTATATTATGATCTGCTTTCTTTGGGGGAATATTCAAATAATGTTGCAACACCAGAATTATCTTATGTTTGTCATAGATTTGTATAATGTGAATCACGCCTGTACGCACCCATGGAACAAGTACCATTATCCAATCATTTCATTTAAAGCACTGCTGTGTCCAAGTGGAGCATCTCTTGGCCACTGGTGCGACTGTGGCCTCTGTGACCTCACCTGTGTAAATATTGGCATATGTGGGATAACAGGTTGCATCTGTAAACGCTAAGCGGAGTTCTGGTGTAAATTGGATTGCACCCTACGTCCATGTGGCCAGAGGATTACTGCTCCTAGCCCCCATAATCCACATGCACACAAACACATATGTTTGGAACAAGGTGTGTTAACGCCAGCGCCTCGATGAGCGTTTACAGCGCTAATGCTGTTGACATGATGGGCATCGCTTCTTTGGCTTCGCCTAATCTCAACTTCTAAGGAGTCCTAACACTTACTGTGGGAGGTTCGTATCCCACCCACGCACTCCCGGTTCAGTCAGCCGTGATGCTGCAATACCAGCTGCATAAACGTGAGATACAGGATATCGGTCTAGAAATGTGGAGCTTTTGCTTTTTTTCCACATCACACACACACACACACCAATGGCAATCACAGACTCTAAGTGTAATGAGGCGTACAAAGAAACACACACAAGCCGATCTGGCCTCACTAACTCAGGCTCGTATTGTGCTTGACACATGAGCTTCGCTGACCTCACCAGTAACTTGGTCCATAACAGTTTGTTTCTTTCTAGACCTTTACCCGTGTGTGTGTGTGTGTGTGTGTGTGTGTGTGTGTGTGTGTGTGTGTGTGTGTGTGTGTGTGTGTGTGTGTGTGTGTGCGTTCTCCATGTGTTTAATTAAAAGCAAATGGTTGTTGTACAGTGAGGGGTGCCACAGATTGCAGCCATATGCTTCTTGGGCTGTGCCACATTCAAGGTAGCGGTTGGTGGGGAGATAATCCTCAGGCTGCACGGATGCTTCCAGTTGTGACAGTCACATTGTCGGCCAAGCTCTGACAGTAAATTAGATCCTTGAGAAGCCAATGACTTTTAGGATTAACCCAGTGCAAACAGAATTTCCAGTCTGGACTGTTCAAATGACATCATGAGAATTGTATTGTCTTGTGTCGCGGTTAATATTATATTAAACCTGTGACCCTTATGGTATGCATGGTAACATACACACACATGTTTAGTGCCAATTACTGTAGGTAAACATGTTTCTATTCGTTTTGTATTGAGGACTAATAAAAGGCTTAATTTCTGTTAACACAGGCTGAACATTTGCATTAGTTCAAAAACTTTGTCTTTCCGTGAAATGTTTTTGTCGACGTCCTCTTCAGTCCGAAAACATTGCAGTCTAATTAGCAGCCGCACACGTGTTAGTGTGTGTGTGAAGGGCCAGACACACAGCTGCTATGAAGCAATGCTGTTTGAGTAGTTTTGGGGAACTTAAAAGCCATAATTACTGGTCCAGCAAATTACAGCTGTGCTCTGAGCAAACTGAAATAGCCTGATTCAATTCTTAGCAAATGAACAATGCCGGTGATGTGTCAGCACACAGACTGCTGGATCGCAAACTTCAGGAGCACCAGTACCTCCACACACACACACACACACACACACACACACACACACAGGTAAATGGGAGACGTGTGGCTGAGGCCTTACCAGCCTCATCATGTGTGCTCAATTACCAAGGCACTAGACCAGGGTCAACAGACACAAGTCCACTAGTCTGACTCTAAAGGCACGTGTGGACTGTAAATGAAAGTAAATGAAAGTAAACTGGAAATGTACATAGTCTCCCTGTGTGAAAGCCTTGTGTTCTAACACTACCTGTTTATATTCATGATATTTTAAACTGCAGTAAAGGTCAGGAGGTCAGCAGGAGATTTCCTCCCTGATCACCCATCCACAGAATCCCCTCTGTTAGCAAGTTAGACCCACTGTCTGGCCTGACGGGCTCATTCCTCTCCTGAGGTGGATGTGTTAATTTTGTGTGACAGTAAGCCCACTGTCCATCTGCCTCTCTTCTCTTCTCTTCTCTTCTCTTCTCTTCTCTTCTCTTCTCTTCTCTTCTCTTCTCTTCTCTTCTCTTCTCTTCTCTTCTCTTCTCTTCTCTTCTCTTCTCTTCTCTTCTCTTCTCTTCTCTTCTCTTCTCTTCTCTTCTCTTCTCTTCTCTTCTCTTCTCTTCTCTTCTCTTCTCTTCTCTTTCAATTTTTTCCAACTGTCTGCAGAGAAACCATGTAATAATAGTAAGCAGTTATGGAGAGTATTAGACCTTGACTAAACCTTTTAATCTTAAAATGCATGCTCTCCCACTTAAGCTTGACCTTTAACCTTCCAGTGGCCTCAACTCTGATTGGTCCACACTTTATACAGCTTGTGTTCACGTCTGCCTATAATCCAGGTTATGCAGATACTTGTTCAAGCTGTTGAAATATTTAAATAGGACTTATGACGCACACACTGCAGTGATTAAAACTCCTAATGTTTCACTATGGGGATCCTCATTAGTCAGCTACAGAGACGGCTAGAGAGACGGTAATACCAATTCATTTCCAGTATTTGCTCAGTGTGACATGTGGCACGGTGAAGATCCGTGACAGATCCAACGACCTGAGGGCCACGACCATGATGCAGGATGGCGTGCTGGGTACCTTGGGTGCCGCGCAGCCAGGCAGCGCCGTCTGGCACATGATATCGGCCCATACCACCCCCTCATGCTGTGACACATTAACGAGCTCAGGCCTCGGGAGGGGTCCCATCTGCACGCCACCTGTACGAAATCACCACAGCAGGCGGGATTTAATGCAGGATGCCTTTCACGTTAGTTTTAGCACATGAGCGGTGTGAGTGTCCATTCATGCATCGCTCTCCCACCAACTCCTCCGTGCCTACTCAGCAGACATAATGGGAGAACTGGTTCCTCCTGAAGCTGTAAATGAGACTGAGCAGCTCTGTGACTTCACAGCCAACACAGTTAAATACCTACAAATTACCGTTGCACTTTTTTTCTGGTAAATTCACAAAATGTTCTCTATTTATCATTAGATACAGTATATACATAGAGGTTTCCTATTATTATTGTTTTTTTAAGCATTTCATTGGGATTGTTTTTAGCACAAGCCATTAATAATATTATTATTACTCTACGCCATTACGCTATTAATATTATTATTATTAGATGTTACAATCTGTTCCTCCAAGACTCTAGGTGGCAAAGGACTTCTTGTGTGTTTCCTGTGTTCTGTCAGGTGTGTTCCCCTCGTTAGCCACTGTACAGTATACACTTACAGTATACTCACCTCTTGTCTTCTGTCGCTTGTTGTGTCTTTCCTGGTCCTTGCGTGTCTCCTGTTCTGTGTTCACTTCCTCAACCTCCAGCTCCTTTGATATCTTTGCTACGTTTTGCTCAGTTATTAGTACTATTTGTTTTTTCTTTGTACCTTGTCACACAGAGCAGTCTTTTGTTTGTATAATTAAAAAAAACGTATTTTAATTGTTGTATATTTAGTATTTCTATGCCAACTCTGTTTTCCCAGGCCGGGGTCTCCTTTAATAGGATGGTGGGGGTGTTTAGCAGTCCAGTGCAGCTGTTTGAACGACACAAAGGTTGGACCACACATGAGCTCAAACAGTTTTTTTTGCTCTGGCTAAACACGACAAAAGTATAAACTGCAACTGAACAATAGAGCCGTGAGCAAACTAAACACGTATAAACAGAGAGTGGAAGTCGAAACGAGAGCTCTGAGACATCCTTACAGACCACTGACGAACGCGAACCTTGTCCCAAAGATATTTTGCACTTGCAAATAGCCTCACGTATGTAGCTCACCACGCGGCTGAAGCTGAAGTGGTTTCAGTTGAATGAAGCACCTTATGTACTCTACATTATAGATATATTGATCTCACATAGTTCATGGTTTTACATACATGGTGCAACTGTATCATAGTATGAAAAGCTTTTTAATATTGGGAATATCTTAGTTCTTTAGTCGTTTCGACTTCCACTCTTTGTTTACTAGAGTGCAGCCTGTTACTTCCCCTGACATCTGCTCATCTTTCTCCTCAACTTAGACAAAGTAGATCTGCTACCGACTCGCTGCTCAGTTCAATCAGCTGGTGGATGTTTATCTGCAGCCTGTTCATTGATATGGTTTAATTTTCACACAGCAGCAACAGAACAGCATCTCTGATGGACGTACCCTTGAGCAATGACTCATTTTATCAGTAACACGTCCAACTGTTCACTCGCCTCTGATTTGCAGCAGTGTTGCCAGGCGAGAGAAAAATTAATGTTCAGTTTACTGCTCTATTGCAGTGGATGTTTCATCACTGCAAGAAGATTTGCTTTTCAGCAAAAATGTATAAAAGCTTAAAACAGGGATTGTAAAACTGAATTTATAGGATATAAGTATAACAATAAATACATTTAATACAAACTATACTGATAAATATATTGCAAGTACATTTGAACGTATTACATTTAATATTTAGTTAAATTCTTCTATAATATAAAAGTACCAATTAATTTTCAAATCTGTAAATGAAAAAAAGCTGGAAAGGGACACAGACGTATTTTAGAATCTACGCTGTAAAGCCTCGATCAGTCAAGTTATGTGCGTCTCAAGCAGGTTAACAACGCCGCCTGTTGGTGTCCCTAAGTCATTACAGACATGTCAGTAAATTAAAAGCATGAGATCCACCAGGGCCCATTAGGGACCGGACACATGCACTTCCCTGGGTTAATGATTCTCGAGGGGGTGTGTTGATGTTTTACTTTAGAGGGAGACCAGAGTTTAGACTTTAGTAACTCCAGGGGAGAATATAAATCCTTAAATAGCTTTATTGTCCCTGGGACGTCCTGCAGTAGGGATTGACCTATCTTATATATGTGTATATTATTCAACACAGGTAGCAATTCCAAGCAGGAATGGGAGCAACAGGCTGGAACTGACATTACACTAATGATGCTAGGAACACAAAGGGAAAAAACATGTACATGTACAAGTACATGTAGAAATAATTCAGGCTGAATCACAGAAGCATTTAGGCAATAATTATACTTGTAGCTGCAGTACTTCAGCAAAGTACTGTTGTGCTGATTAATAGCAAGGTCACCATCATGTCTTCAACCTCAGTCAACAGGTTGGGATGCAGAGAAAAGAAAAAGATGACGTGTGATTTTGTGGGACAGTTTCCATTAATTTTATTCCCTGCAGTGGTCAAAGAACACAAAGCAGAACCCGGATGATTTATTGCTGCAGAGCGGCTGGAATGGAGCCGCTGACCTCTTGGTGACAAAAACATTACAGCCACAGGTGCAGTTAAATGGGTGTCAGGTATGGATAACCTGGAGGGCAACCTGGCACCGACCGAGGAACAGACATCTGGGCTGAGTTTTACAGCTTGTTTCAATCATCTTGGGCTTGAAGTGAGATGAATCTGATGATGAGATGTGTGCTGTTGAATCTGTGCAGCTTCACAATTTGCTCTCCGTTACTTCCTCTGAGACGGATTTCTGACAGATGGTGATATTTTTAAATTCCTCTGAAATCTCCAGAAGGGTCTTGCCTTTAGTTTCAGGCAGAACAAAGAAGGTGTAGAGACAACCCAGCAGACACATGCAGGAAAACAGCACGAAGCAGTAAGCGTTGAGGGCGTTCTGGGATGGAAGACACAAGGCGTGAAGACCTCCTGCTTTTTGAATGAGCTGTAGTTATGTGTTATACTCACAATGAGGAATGGAAAGGTTAGGCCCAGAAAGACAAACATGGTCCAGCGCAGCATTCCTACCAGGACCAGCGCGGTAGTTCGATGGGACTGGATGAATATCTCACTGTTGAGGGTTGCTGTGGCTCCCGCTGGAAGACGAGGCAGAGGCTGAACAAAGGAGCTACACACAGCAGCATTGTGTCGCGAACCAGAGTTTACCAGGTCCTCCGCAAAAGCTGATGATGAAGAGGACAATCAAACCGGCAGTGACATAAGGAACCCAGTAGCTGGCGTCCTGTGTGAAGGACAGTATATTTAATGTGGTTGTTGATAGATGCAAATACAAACTCATAACCTCACATAATAACTTTACCTTCAGGTTCAGTGTGACTGTGACCGACACACAGAGGGCAGACAAGACACCGTAACCCACGCACAACAACGGCCTCCGTCCCGTATGGTCCACCATGAAACCCTGAGAGGGTGCAATAAAAAGAGATTCATGCGCCTCGTCAGTGGAGAGACTTTTAATTCGAAGAGATGAACAATAAGTGGAAGGAGTTACCCACAGAGACAACTGAGGAGGAGATTTCAAAGAGTCCGAGACCAACGATGATGTAGGGGATCTTGTCTCTCGGTATACCTGCCTCCAGGAAGATGTCAAAAGAGAAAACGCTGATCTGGGAAGGAATGGAAACGCTGGTTATAGCCTGAGCTGCTGTAAAGTTTATTGTGCTGATATGAGCCGGTGCTGACCGCAGGCATGCCTGACAGGATGTTGCAGCTGTAGATGACGCCCATGGTGACGAGCTGCCATCGCACGCTCCCATCTCTGAGCAGCTGCAGCGGACTCTTCGGCGGCGCCGCCTTCACGGCCGCCTGCTCGGCCAACATGTCGTCCATCTCCTGCCGGTAGTCGCCTTTGCCCCACAGAGTCTGGAGAGCTGTAATCAGACCGTTCATACACACAAGAAGAAGGAAAATGTACCTAAATGTTCCTATCTAGCCCAGTAGTGGCTGTGGGGAGCTACACTGACCTTTTCTGCAGGCTTCATCATCACCTTTCTCTATGTATAAGTATCTGGGAGCATCAGGAAGAAAGGGCAACACCACAACCTGAAGCGCTGAGAAAAATGCCGGGACACAGAGGCCGATGTGCCACCGCTCCTCACGACCGAAGAGCTCCCTGAGGAACACAGAGTAATGGCAACAGCTTACTTCCAACATCTCTACCAGAAAAAAATGCATCGTTTGCATTTTCTAATAATTGGTTGAAACTCTTTTTGCTGAGCTGGCATATGTATCAAAGTGCGTACGTTAATCCAAAAAACTGCCCAGACAATTTGCCAAGAGACAAAAAGGTCGCCACCGTCAGGGTCACTCTGCCTCGTATATTTCGGGGTGAGCTCTCACCAACGTACATTAGGTGAAGGCTTAGTCCCACGCCTGTAAGATAAAGTTAGGTTATAATAAGATTCGTAGTTCAATATTTATTAAAAGCGGAAGAGACAGACGGCAAATGAAATGCAGATAAATAGAGAAGTGACTTTCATTTATGTTTGTGGTCGTTCCTTCAAAATAAAGCACTTCATGGTTTCATTTCAAACTTTGTGAAAACTGAGCCACTGTCATCAATATATCCTGCTGGCTTACCTGAAGAGAACCCATACAGACTCCTCGCCACGATGACCATTTCATAAGACCCGACCGCTTTACTCGCCAGCACGATCCCCCCAGCAATGATGGAGATCATGCTGTTGTATATCATGGCCCTTTTTCTGGTTAGAGAAAACAGAGATCATTTCATACATGTTTAGTCAGGCTGAAGGGCTTAACACTTACTCACCTTCCCAGCCTCCCTGAGAATAAGTTGATGCTCAGAGCCCCGCAGAGCCCACCAACAGCAAACATGGAGACCATAAGAGACCAGATTATCGTCGCCGTCTTTGTAGGTGGTGGCTTTTGGTACCTGTCGGACCAGCTGCTGTTGATGAAGCTTTTTATGTACTGCAGTGGAAACCATAAAGGTCACTTTGCGGTTAAGAGTTTGAATGGAATGAGGGATCTGATGCAACGTGCTAGAGAATGTTGGAGGCGTTTCTCACCGGTGAGGGAGAGTTTAAGCCGGTGATGTGGTAGCCAGTTTGAAAACTTCCTCCAAATCCCACAATTATAATAAAAAAGAGTACATTTCCACGCGTCTGCAATGCAGAGTGAGCAACAGAAAGTTGACTTAAAACATATTTAGCAATAATATTAAATGTGCACTGTTGAATATCAAGGCTGATGGGAATTAAAAAATTAATTTAATTGAGAATAAATGATATTTTTGCATGTGTCCAAGAGCAGTAATGGAAACTAAAGGAGCATGTGAGCTTCAGCTTTACAGTAGTTTGTGGCAGACAGTAGAAAACTGGAAAATTTGCTGGGAAGTAAATCATCAACTTAAACTATGTACTTTGATCAGCACATCTGCCTTCACTGTAACCTAATCAATAAAGCTTGATTATTATTTTAATACTAAGACCATAGAAAATACACTTAATGTCTCCTTTGATCAAAACATCAGGAAACCGTTCACAACTTAAAGAGCTTTTTTTGGGTTTTATACCCATAAAGCCATGTTGCTGTTTTATTATCATAGTATACTATGCAAATATAAAGTAGGGACTTGACTAAACTGTTAATATAATAATAGCTCAGACTAATTCAAATACAACCACTGTTACATATATACTGTATATGTTTTGCTAGGGATAAAAGTTTGTTAGAGCTGGAAAAATTGTGTCAGATTGTGAAACATATATTTTTTAAGCGCGTCCTGTGAACATTGTAAATAAAAATCCAACCTTACCAGCTGCTGCAGCAACGTTTCCATTTTGGCTTTAGTAAACTTCTTTACCCTGCAGCTAAAAGTGAATTCTTCAGGCTGGTTATTATTAACTTCTCAGACTTTGTGAGAGCAACAAAAAAGTAGATAGCTGGGTTAAACTAGGTATCAATTGTACCACCCTGACAATGATTCCCAACAGTTTGAGCCTGAATGTATTCATGTTGTACGTAAATGCTGGCTCACAGTAGATAATGAAAAGAAATATCACTCAGCACAACTAATAATATTTAGGTAAAAGATACAACTCTAACATATCCAAACATGAATCAAGAACAATTTCACTGGTTGGATAACAATTACCCTCAAAGTCAATATTTTATTGAACTGCCTTTTTCCTTTAAGACTGTTTGAATATGTCTCTACTAACTTACATAATTAAAACATGATTATTATAAAGGAGCAGGTATTTAATATTTTTACTTTGTACTCTAATATATAGGCGAGTTTTTGTATTTTTTTTTATAAATGACATATAAATGTATGACTTATACAGGCAAATATTACTGGTAAATAATAAACCACTAGACAGTATACGTACAGTAACTGACCTGTAAGGTCGTTCAACGTTGCAGTATACCCTCCCGTCCTCTAGGGGGCGATCCGCCGCCGCTTGATCGCTAACCCCAGACTGTCCTCTCTTTTTCTCCTCTCCGACGGACGCTCCGGCGGAAGCAAATGCTTTAGTGTTTTCCGTAGTCATCGTTCACTAGCTCAATACTGCAAGGACTGCTTGGTGGATACACAAAGAAACCACTTCGTCTGCGCGTTTGGTATTACACTTCTGACTAATAATGCCGCTGGAGAATCTGGAGGAAGAGGGTCTGCCCAAAAACCCCGACCTGAGGATAGCACAGCTGAAGTTTCTGCTGACAATGGACGGTCACCGACAGGATGCTAAAGTGAAAACGGAGCTGATGGATGCTATCAAAGCTAACAGTGAGTTAGCATTTCACTGCTCTAACGCTGTCTCACTTGAAACGGTCCTTCGCCTGGTCATTATGTACATGCGTTTGGCATTAATGTATTTATGCGTGGATATTTAGTCATTATTGAAATAAAACACAAATGTGCTCATCGTCCAGCGGAACCAGTTGAAGCGTTAGCCAGCAGCATTTGAGCGTTAATGTTTAAAATTAAGCTTTGCATTTGTTGTGACTGATCAAAGCTCATATTCAGAAGAAAAGGACTCCCATCATTTAAAGTTGGCATAACAAAAGCCATACTGCTTCTAATATGCTAACACTAGGCTTTAAATAAAGTCAATAGTAATAGAATAAAGGAAAAAATAAGATTAACAGAAACACTCAATGTGCGCATGTTTAGTTATTGCGGTGCTTAGTTATGAAAATGCCGGATCAGTGGATTATATCAAAATACCATGAGGAAGATGTAATTGACAGCGACGTGTTGTTCATTGTCGAATCACTAATGACGGGAGCTGCAGGTTTAAAGACTCGACAAGCCACTGTCTCAGTGGGAGTAATCATTGATCTGTAAGAGGAAATCTACAGTTAGTGATTAGAACACGGGGACAATGCACGTATCATTTGCTGCATTTGACTGGACATTTTAGAGTAAAGTGATGCAGGATCCACAATCACTGTCCATAAATGAAGTGGGAAATGATGATGAAGCACACAAAAATGATTTTTTTTGTATAGGGGTTGTATCGGTTTTGTGATAAAACATTTGTGTCTTGATGGACTTACAAACTTCTTACAGAATGATGTTTCCTCTATTCTTATACTCTATAAAGTGTCTGTTGAAAGATGCTGATGCATCTGTCCAGTAGAATTTCAAGGCCTTGTAGAATCAATGTCAATCACATTGTTTGTTTGAAATAACATGTTATATTTTATTTTATACACACACATTTTTATTTTTTGTCATCTACCTTTAAATTAAACTAATATTATGTTCTTCAGACATGGCACCATACTATGAAGGTCTGTGTAAGGACCTGAAGTGGCAGCTGGACAGTGACCTGCTCAGTAAAATGAAAAAGGCCAATGAGGAGGAGCTGAAGCGTCTGGATGATGTGCTAGAGGATGCAGAAAAGAACCTGGGAGAGAGTGAGATACGTGATGCCATGATGGCCAAAGCTGAATATCTGATCAGAATTGGAGACAAGGTATGATTTTCCCTTTAGCTTACGAGCTTGTCTGTGGATACAGAGAAATATGCCTTGTGTGGCAGAATGTTTTTCATAAAGTAGATTCAATTGTTTATTGTTTTGTAAAATATGTTGGTTGAGTAAACAGTAGGACATAACATTCAAAAGCACAATTACCCATTGAATTACGATAGCTGCTAAATGCTGCTCTTAAGTCAACAACACTCTCACTCCTGAGTACCCTCTAATATAAACCAATGTGGTGTTTTGTGTAACCTGTATATTTTCTATATTTGTAAATTGTCACTCACCACACTTATTATACTAATTTATATTGTACCTGTGTTATGATCACAGGAGGGCGCCCTCACAGCCTTCAGGAAGACTTATGACAAGACAGTGGCTCTCGGTCACAGACTAGACATTGTCTTTTACCTGCTGAGGATTGGTCTATTCTATATGGACAGTGACCTCATCACACGCAACTCTGAGAAAGCCAAGAGGTAAATGTTCTTACATCGTTGTTCTGAAAAGTCCAGCTCTTCTGTTCATCATCAACTTGCCTATTTCTCCAGCCTTATTGAGGAGGGGGGAGACTGGGACCGGAGGAATCGCCTCAAGGTCTATCAGGGTTTATACTGTGTGGCCATCAGAGACTTCAAGCAAGCAGCTGAGCTCTTCCTTGACACAGTCTCTACCTTCACTTCTTATGAGCTCATGGATTATAAGACCTTTGTCACATATACAGTTTACGTCTGCATGATCGCCCTCAAAAGGCCTGACCTACGTGAAAAGGTAGGGGAACGACATCACAGTCCACTAAGATGTGTATAGTACACAATTGTGGCACCATATATATGTCAATGTGATTATTGTATGTGTTTAGGTAATCAAGGGAGCAGAGATCCTGGAGGTCCTACATAGTCTACCTGCTGTGCGCCAGTATCTTTTCTCACTCTACGAGTGCCGTTATTCTGTTTTCTTCCAGTCTTTGGGTGAGGCAGTTTTTTTTTCTTTCTTTTATTTATTTTCAGGACAGTTTTTATGATACATTATTTAAAGTCTACAAAAAATACATGGATTTTAAAAATCTCTTGAACCCATAATTTTATTCCAATTAGATTTTCTAAAACATATCCCATATCAGAAAATGATTTTACAGTTAGAAGTTTTTTTTTAGAAGTAAAAGCTCAGAACCTCAATTTTAGTGACACCAAATTGTGAAAAGCCTGCATCTACAAATTGTCAAAACTATTTCAGAATATTCTGTCCCTTGCAAATAAGAGTCTTCTCCATTGGCCTGGTAGCTCAGTAGCTAGAGCATTGGCTTGGGAAGCAGGTCTTCAGTTCAGTCTCTCTGGCTCCAGGTGTGTCCTGCAAGACACTTGACACGGCTCCGACTGTCTGACAACACAGTTCATGGTGCTATTTGTGTTTCATTTCACCCGTAGGGAAAGCTTTTTTATCTGGACAGTAGTAAACAACATGCCTCTCTACTAAGAGGCAGGCATATTGTGTTCACAGTGGAACACAGAAAACACCTTGTTTAATGTGAGAAAAATGTATCGTAAAGAAAGAAAATAAGGTACATTTTGAATTCATGGAAACAATATTGCACTACAAAATAGGGGACAGGGCAGTGTTTACCACAATGCAGCATCCTCTTACCAATGTAAACATCTGTGAACTTAGGAAACTGCCTGGTAGAGCTTTAGTAGAGGAATGTTGCCCTGTCCCTCATTTTGTAGTGCAATATTGTTTCCATGAATTTAAAATGTACCTTATTTTCTTTATTTGCGATACATTTTTCTCACATTAAACAATGTGTTTTCTGTGTTCCACTGCGAACACAATATGGGTTGAGGATATTTGCAAATCACTGCATTCTGATATTGTTAGATTAGATTCTACACACTTCAGATATAATTGTAAATTGACTGTTTTAATTCCACAGCTATGGTGGAGCAGGAAATGAAGAAGGACTGGCTCTTTGCGCCACACTACCGCTACTACGTGAGGGAGATGAGAATTCAGGCCTACAGCCAGCTGCTAGAGTCCTACCGCTCCCTCACTCTTGGCTACATGGCTGAGGCCTTTGGTGTCAGCACAGAGTTCATTGACCAGTGAGTTCCTCTAGAACCTTTCTCTGCTACCTCTTTTCAAACAACCTTATTTTACAGTTAGTGTGGCACAGTGTTTGTTGCCTGCAGATTATTTCATGCTAATGAAGTTTTTACTACAACAAATGTAAGATTTACTAATGCTAGTAGCCAGATATTGTTACCCTTAGAACCGCTCTACATTAGTCGGATTCTCAAGCCTTATGTTAAGCAACCACTGGCTGTAGCTTCACATATATCATACAGACAAAACTTTTAAGTATCCCAGTTCATTTTTCAGGAAGCTATGTTAAGTTTATTCTGGCAAATTGACTTGAATCTTTTTCTCAGGGAACTGTCCAGATTCATCGCTGCTGGCCGCCTTCACTGTAAAATTGATAAAGTGAATGAGATCGTGGAAACCAACAGGTATTCTTCAAAAAGAGTTTTATCAAATAAACAGTTGCAGATCTCTAGATGTTTTTGCTGTTTTTTCTCCTCAGACCCGATAGTAAAAACTGGCAGTACCAGGAAACCATCAAGAAGGGAGACCTGCTGCTCAACAGAGTCCAGAAGTTGTCAAGGGTTATCAACATGTAACAGGCCATTTTTCCCCCAGTTACTGCAAGGGAAATCTGTATGATTCTTCTTGGCACCCAAACCTGTCGTTTGTCAGACAAAGTGACTTATATTGTGTATAAAATAAAATTTGTTTAACTGTTGAACCTGTTATTGTGTTTTTAGGAATGAGGCAGAGACATTATTTGATATAAATAGCAGTATAAATTATTTTATTTACAGAAACCTGTTACAAAACAAATATACTATACAATCTTTTTCTTTAAATATTAATTCTAACCTATTTTTGTTCATGAATTACATAGCAGCCAATACAGAAGTCCAGCTGAAAATGATTTTGATAATGTGTACAAAAAAAAATCTATACACTCCTTTACATAGAATGAATGGTGGATTCATTTTTGTCCTCCCAGACAAGAATTGTATTCTCTCAGTTTCACATTCCAAGTCTATGGTTCTATTAAAAAAAAAGCAAAATTTCCACATAATGGAAACAATGGTCAAGATATCAGTGGAGTTCTAGGGTAAACAAAAAAACTTGATTGAAAACTTTTTAAAAAAAAAAAAACATAAATCCCACTAAACCGGACCAAACCTAAGCTACACACTGATGCCACAAGTAAATCTCCATGTGGTCTTGCAAACTTGGGATTTAAAAAAAAAAACAAAAAAAAAAAACTAAAGTACTGGGCAGCTGACATGCTCAGGTTTTACCACTTTTAGGGTTCATAGGCAGAGTTGAAAGCAAACTCCTAAATACTTCGAACATTCAAGTAAGGTAAAACAACCCAAAGAATACTGTCCCCAAACAGTCAGGGTGAAACTAATTCAGGCACTTTCTTAACTTGATATTTCTTTGAAAAGTTGCAAACTATTTCTCCGAAAGCTGTGAATCAAATTACTAGGTTGGCAACAATAATGCAACAGTTGGATTGTTTGAAGTATTCCTCTAGCAGTAACTGCTCAAGTTCCTTCGGCCTTATAAAAGTGTTTGGATCGTGAAATGAGTTTAAGGATAAAAAAAGTGACTAGAATCTGTGGAAACTAGTTAACTTCAAAAGAATGACAGGCCAAATGGGTCACATAGTATCTTTTAAGTTATGGTGATTTATAGGCAATGTAAAAGGTCTTGTAAAAGCACGTGTGATTGAGACCTTGGAAGGTGAATAAAGGTTTCCTCTCATACAGACGCATGCTACAGTGGGAACACTGGACCTTTGTTCCATAAAGGATTTCAGTACATGATTCATGAGATGCTTCAGCTTCTACATATAGGCGTATTGCATTATCTCAACTTGGCAGTGAACCACTTCAAATAGTCTGTTCTCTGACTTTTCTTTTTTTTTCACTAAATAAATAATGACTTTTTTAACTGTACCAAAAATTTAGCGTGTACGAAAAATGCCTGTGCAAAAATACATATTTCACTATGTACAATCTGTTAACAAAATATGTATTCTGAAATAGGGATACTTCAAGACTAGTTTGATACATAGGCTACAAGAAAAAAGCTCTTAAGATTCTTTAAAAAAAGGTGTCTCTGTTTTTCTCAACGTCTGACATCAGTGGAGGTTCCATAAATCAACCGGCTACCAAAAAGTTCAAATATGTCTCGTGAAGCCATCTCCATGAATCTCGCACCGTAAAACCCTCTTTGCCAAGTGAGCCGTCACCCCAGTGATGTGGGCGAGCGCTGCCTGATTTAAGACTCCATTTTGACAAAGGAATAGAGTAAAATGCCTGGCAACAAATCTCTTCTGAAAACACACACGTAGTGTTACAATGAGGCATTGAAACATTAACATCCAGAGCTTGAGTAGTGGTTACACAAAAGGAGGGACGTACATAAAAGTTGCTCCAGTTTAGACGTACCATACCTGATTCCCGTATTTAGGAAAAAAAATAAGAAGTTACAATTCACATCTACTTGTGGATCTACAGCTGCGTGAGGGGAAAAGTAGGTAAACTGTGGCCATAACAATCTGGTTTGCACAGATTTTCTTTATAACCAAACAGGCAATGCACCATCGCCCCTTCACAAGCAAGACTGTCCACTTCTTAGTTTATAAGAAAAAAATAAAAAAAGGAGTTGGCAAAGCTGACAGAAGCTTTTGGCTGGAGCCTGTGGATAAAGTAGTTATATAGTGCTGTTCACAGTTGGGGGCAGGTCTACTCTGGCTTTCATTTGTTATTCTGCACAATGAAAAGATTCATAGTTAACAGGTGTCCACACGTGGAAGCCTCCTCTCCAACAGAAGAATAACTCCGATGGGCACATCAGGCGTTCTTTTCACATTTAACAACTGTCTTCATCAGGCCTACAAAGACTATTTGTAGTTCAGTGTAAAAAGCTCATAGGAAATCCTAAAAAGGTAACACTTGCATAATTATTCTGGGTAATGAAGAAACTGACCAGGTCATCTCTCTACAGGCTTATCTCAAGCTACTGAGTGTAACTCGTGCTTACTGTATGTGCCGCCAGAGAGGGTTGGACTAATGTAAAACTGAAACAACAAGGTGAGTTTGTGTGTTGTTGTTTAAGGTGTTGCAAGGTAACAGTTTACTGCTTCTCCTGCTCTCTTTTCCAAGGCTTCTGATATCAGGCGTTGGGGGTGTACGCAAGTTGGAAATTCCAGTAGTACAGCAGAATCTTACATGAGAACAATACTCATACACGCACGCACAGTCACACACACACATTCATTAAAAAAAAAAAAAGAAGAGATCGGCTTGTGGTCTCCCCAGTTTGCTCAGCATCATGGTGGCTCGCTGCAGCAGCCCTTAACCTGAACCAAAGGAGTTTTGAACCACAGGTCAACAGGCCCGTGGTTCTTGCTATTGTTCCTCCTACTTCTGATCAAACAGGAAGACCTCTCAAATTTTGCACGAGGGGGGTCCCCGGCTTGCTCATTAGACCCCTGGCACTCGATGCCACTATGCCCACACAGTGCCGCTGTGCCCCTGACACACACATGGCTTTGGGAGAACTAGTAAGGACCACATTGACTTCACTGGGCAGTCCAGATCATCTCCACCCTGAGGATTGTGGGAAGCTGAGAGTAATGTGGGTTAAAAGGCCTCGTGCAGTCCAGAGCAGCATATGGGCTCCTTTGGACTATTCCCTGTCTGCATGCCAGTGCCGTACAGTGAAGTCCAACACCGATGTCAGGGACGAGCCTTTGGCTGTGGAGAAGAAAAAAAATGTATTCAGTAAATGTTGAATCATATCAAAACACCAACAGTTCAAAACCAAAGGTAGTCCGATAATCAAATAGGCTGGATCCACTTCAGGAACAACTTGGTGGTTATAGTGCATGCTATATAACCATAGCAGACCCAGTCTGGGTTTGGACCTTACTAAAAATGTTATAAAACATTCTAAGAAATTATGTTGTGGGGTTGAATGTATAACTTAAACAGGCCGTCATCTTTGGTATTAAAATGCATTTTGGTGTTTAAGGTACACAACTCACCTGATGTAAATGGGAGTTGTTGGGCAGCCCGGGTGTCCCAGGAATGCTCCGCCCATGCTTCCCATGAATATTGTTAATGGCAGGTGACTTGGCCATTTTCGGTCTACCTGGTCCCGGTCCTCCTCCTCCACCAAGACCTCCGCCACCACCACCACTGTTAATGCCACTGGATGCCGGTGAGCTTTTGCGCTTCTTGCCCTCCATACGCCCATCTGAGTGATGGCTGAAGCTGGTGTGGTGGTCAGAGGAGGACTGGTGGTGGACAAAGGGACCCAGAGACAGGGTGGAGTCACTGCTGTTCATCACCACACTCATACGCTTGATGGACTCTGCAGGGCTACCAGAGGGAGGACCTCGTGCAGGAGGCCCAGAGAAGCCACCCGCGGAACCTCCAGAAGGCTCGGCCTTGAGGCTAAGTGAGTTGGTCCGCATAGTAGGGCCACAGTTTAGCCCCACACTGTGGACTCCACTGTGGGAGGAAGATAATGTTGATGACAATGAAGGACCTAATGGGCTGTGGTGGTAGTTGCTCCCTGAGCTGCCAACATTTGCACAGTTCTTCTTGAAAGAGGAGGAGGAAGTGTAGTTGGCATTAGATGAGGAGGCTTCAGAGGAGCCATGTGATGAAGAGAGGAGGGAGCTGTTCTTCCTCTTCTTTCCAGAGGTGAAGCTAGTGCTGCTACTGTTAATGTTGGCTCCACTACTGCCTCCACCAGTGGAATTGGACATGACAGGGGTAGAGGAGCCAGAGATCTCCTTGGCTCTGAACGATGATGAGGACTTGGTAGTGTTGCTGCTGGAGGAGCGGGACTTAACCGCCCGGCCTGAGGCTAGGGAAGGAGTTGAAGAAGAGGACGAGGATGAGTGGGCTGAAGGCATTTGCGGCGACGAAGACACTTGTCGGGCCTGCGTGGTGCCGTAGGCCGGGTGCTCAGCCCCACCCTGTGGGGAGCTGCGGGCATTTAAGGTGGTCCCATAAGAGAGCACTGACTTGCCCTCATAGGATTGGCTATAAAGAGTCTGGGGCAAGGTGGCAGGGGGGCCCAGGAAGCCTGAAGTGGGAGTGCTACCATGGGAATTTGTGCTTGTCCTATGAGTAGGTGCAACAGAGGAGGAGTTCTCCAAGGCCAAGGGGATTTTCCTGCAACAAAGAAAAGCATTTGTGTGAGACCTCTTAGGTAATGAAAAGTCAGAAAGCAAAGCTAGGTTAATTCACAAACAATTAAGAGATTCAACAACCAATTTAAATAACTAAATAAATAAATCTGGACTTACTTCCACATCTGAGAGTTGACATGCTTGTCCATCATTGTGGTTAGGGCACATCTCACTCTGTCTAAACGCCTGTCAAAGGAGTAATAGCCTCTCCCAAACAGTCGACTTCCAAAGGTACAGTACTGAAAAAAACAAATGGTAACATGGTCCTGATCAGCTCGGAATGGATTACAAAATACGTGATAAAATATTTAAATGCATGTAACAAATGTCATGTTGTCCATGCTTGTCAAGGTGAGAGATGGTTCTTACAGCTGCCGGTCGAGGGTGATAACCTGAATAGTGACAGTCCAGCTTGTCGCTGTTGTCCTCCCGCTCCTCGTTCTCCCCCTCGTCACTGGACGGTCGGGAAAACCCATCTGGTATAGTCTGGTGATGATGTGGTGACTCGTGGACTACTGCAGGGTCTACGGGGGTAGTACCTCCGTGACTGTTGTTTAATCTAAATGATCAAAAAAAAAAAAAAAAACAAAAAAAAAAAAAAAACGCTCAATTGTAAGACTATGAGAACAGTAAAGTGAAGTGCTAGAATGTGTTTGAATGCGTCACTCACCGTGGAAGACCAGGGCTGTGGTATTTGGGCCTGCTGACTGGCAAAGGCTTGGTGGCGTCTGGGGCGGGGCCATTGCCATGAGCCACTTGGTGGGCATCATGTGCAGTGGCAAGGTGGGAGGAGGGGTGTAGTTCCCTGAGAGGGGGGGGTTGCTGGGAATGGGGTTGGTGGAGTTCTCGTTCTCTCTCCCTCTCCCTTGCTCTGTTCTTGTGCTCCGCCAGCAACGTGTCAAAGCGTTTCCTCCGCCCTGGCACCGCCCTGCGCTGGCTTAAGGAATGTGTCTGATGGGACATCGGAAAGGTCAGTGGTCCTGATTACTGTTTGGCAAGAGGGTCTACCTGTGCTCCACTGGGCCTGGTTTGTGCTTGACACACAGTGTTTGGACATATGTGACATTTTCATGGCCGGGGGAAAAAAATCACAGCTAACCATTGTTTAACAAACTTTAACAGAGTCTCTTTTTTTCCCCCGTCTGGAATCCGATTAAAACCCGATTCTACCTTAGAGTATAGTCTGTGTACATAAAGCACAGTACAGCTTATCCCTCTGTGCGACAGAACTTCATTGTTGTCCAAAAACTATTTAATGTCACATACCACTGTACCCAAAATATGCTCCAGTGCACCAATCTGCAGCTGAAAACAGTCCCTGACAAATGCACAATTTAGTTTTGAGGACAGCGTCCAAGCGCTTGGTCCAAACAGCAGCAGACCACAGAATCTAAGGCATCTCAAAAACAACAATGTCCAAAAACAAAAGGAAAGATGAATACATATTCAGAAGAAGTGCTTACCTTGCATGTTAGAGATCTTGTGCATGGTTTCCTAGTTGTCATATCCACAACGCCACAGTGGATATCTGGATTGAATTCACGCTCTGAAGACACAGACACACAAAGAAGTGAACATTTGCCTTCAAGCACTGTGCACAATCACGGCTTCTGTTGATCTTTGCTAAACTCCAACTTATATTATGTTTAATAATAATTCAACATATTTCAATTAAATCTGATCTAGCAATACAAGACCATACAGTTACCAGAACAAAACTGTTTCATCTTACTCA
Source organism: Betta splendens (assembly GCF_900634795.4). Lineage (NCBI taxonomy): Eukaryota > Metazoa > Chordata > Actinopteri > Anabantiformes > Osphronemidae > Betta > Betta splendens. The sequence goes on along the minus strand of NC_040885.2, from coordinate 122,322 downwards.
CCTGACACTTTCTTGCTAATGTGGCGTCTGCTACTGGCGCTGTCCTGCTTCTTGTCCGAGAGGTGGCCCTTGCCGTTGGGGATCTGCCCCGGGGCCAATAATGGAGGCTTTGGTATGGAGGGACAGTTAAGGCCTGGTTTAAGGGCTGGAGAGGAGGTGGTGAGGGTGGTAGTGTTGGAGCTCACAGTGGTGCTAGAGGAGAATGTGGAGGAGGATGAGGTGGTGGCGGGGGCAGATGGGGTCTGCACCAGCTTAGATGAAGGGTCCACCCTCAGATGCATCTTCTCCACTTTGACAGCCGGAGTGAGGCTGGAAGAGAAGGTTACAGAAATGAGGAGGGCAGCAAGGAGGAAGCTGAGAGTTAGACACTGAGCCAGTGAGAAACGCACGGTTAAGAGACAGATGTGCATGCATGAATGGGAGCTGGAGAACAAAGCAGACGGTCATACGGTCCGTTTATCACAGCCACAAACCCTTAACACAGCTGAAGTGAAATATCTCTATAAATATATATATATATATATTATAATCTACCGACTATTTCAAGCAGGAATCTCAAAACAAAAACGCAGTTAGTCATACTGCACAACCCAAGCAGCACATTGCTGTTGTCCCTTACATTTTGTCTGGCTGGAGCACCCTGAAGGGTGCAAAGGGAGGTCGTCGCTGAATGCCTGGCAACTTCTCTTTGGTTCTCTTCTCTTCTGGCTTGAGAAGTTTTGGATTGGAGGAGGACATCAAAGAGGAGGATAAGCTAGATCCAGTGATGGAAGGTCTGCCTCCACTCGCTAATCCAGCAATAGCCCCTGAGCTCAGCCCAGACACAAGCCCACTGCTCCGGCTCCTGCCTGACACGGAGAAGGGCGACGTTGAGGCCTGCTTGCTGGCTGAACTGTGTCTTCTCTCTGGAGTGAAAGCATAAACACAAAAGGTGAGAAAGAAGCCAATATACATGGTAAGTCAATCAATTTGATGAGTAAACCAATCTATGAATTATGGGCAAGTGGGTTCATATTTGACCACAAACCAGGGAAGAAATACAAGACACATGAACACAGAAACCTTTCTGCCCGTGGTGAGCACTATACCTTTGTGATTCATGCCAACTCAGCCTGAAATAGAACAAGTCAATGGGTCAAGAGCTTAATTTCCAGCCCTAGCTTCTCAGAGCAGCTACTGTGCAAACTGATAAAAGGCAGCAGGAAGCAGAAAGGGTTAGAATGGATGGAAGGACAAAAATAGAAGGCTGCTTACTGGCTCACTAAAAAACAGATTTCAAAATGAACAGAATTGGTTCTTGAGTCACAGAAACACTGGTATACAGATTTAGAAGCCCCAACAGGTTGCCTGCTACCAGCAGCCACAGTGGGGTGAGGCTAACCATTGGCTGGGCTTCACAGGAAAACAAACAGGGAATATCAACACTCATGCACCTCCTTCACATGTCCAAACTGCTTAGCCTTCTTCTATTTTCCCTCCTCTTCAAATGTTTTCAAGTGCCCTCTTGTCACCTAAGGGCCTCTCTCTACACACCCATTAACAACACACTCTAGATCTCCCTCCCTCCCACTGCTTGGCAGCCGAATAATCCAAAACCCTTTGTATCTCTCCATCTCTCCCACCTTCCCCTGCTGTCGTGTCCTGTCTCGATCACAATTGACAGCACACCCTGTACACAAAAAAAGTAGCGTCAGGAAGCCCCAGCGTGACACCCTCTGCTGTGTCCACACAGAAATCAAGAAGCAAGAAAAATGTGTGTGTGTGTGTGTGTGTGTGTGTGTGTGTGTGTGTGTGTGTGTGTGTGTGTGTGTGTGTGTGTGTGTGTGTGTGTGTGTGTGTGTCTGGTGGCAGACAAGAAATAAGAGGCCTGTTCTTATTCTTATTTACACTGCTGAACAGTTGGCATAGTGTGATGGCCTCAACACTGTGGCTACAGGCCCCAAGCAAAAACTGTAGCATAGGCCAGTTTGAGTGAGCAATTACAAATATAGACAACAAAAAAGGCCTTAAAGCACAAATAAGACCTAGAGTCTAGACCGTGTGTGTGAGCAGAGCGACAGGTTCATAAACGGGTTGATATGATGGCAGTGGAGCTCGCAGCTTTCTGTCCTGCAACGTGTGTCACCCCTGCTGCGATCAGCCTCAGCCAAGAAGTACAAACACCTAACGGGAGACAGATGGGCTCAAAGAGGCACGCTTGAATCATACAGGGAACCATCTTAGTGGTGCTGAGGATGTGCCTTTGTTCAACAACCACTTCCCATGTCTCGGAAAACCAGAATATTTTAACCTTGTGCTAAAATGAGACGTGGACAACAGGATTCCATACAATACTGTAGTTCATTTTATTACTAGTCTCCTTTTACTGTAGTTTAGATTGATGACCTTATAAGAGAGATACGGTCGAGAAACGTTCTTAGAGAATATGGCTGTAATGTCATCTGCTAAGTTAACAGCTTTCCAGCAAGAGCTTCCCCAGCACCTCACAGTAGTCAGGGAACTGTTGGCTATCTTACAAATCCTTACTCAGACATTCACTAACTCACCACAAAACCCGTCATGCTTGATGATATTAAAGAGGCTGCGTAACATTCACTGCAGCATCACCGGACTGCTTCACGCCTGTCAAATGTGCAAGTGGGACCAAACAAGATCTCTGTTCCGTGGAAAATGGCAATCAAGCCACATGGTGCACGGCTGTGAGCACAGGTTGTATTAGAGGATATCAGGCCCTCAAGTCACCCTCATGAGGTATGATGGGACGATTAGTCAATCCGAGGTCATTTTGTAAGGCTCCCTGCATTTTCCTCTGTTACACTTTACACAGGGAAGTTCGCCTTTTGCCTCTCCGCTACACTAGTTTTCACCTATTTTCAATAAAACAAGTGAAAAATATGCACAATCACAGTTTAATTAAAAAAAGATTATTACTGCCTAGAATGATGTGGCCAAAAGCAGGCTTCTGTGTAGATTGAAATACATCAAAATATAGGCATCTTAACACATTGGCACTGACTGACCTGGCTGCTGTTTCTATAGTTATTATTAGGCATTAACATATAGAAAACAATCTTAGAAACTCCTCGCTCTCAAATCACTGTTTAATTTGGATGCTTGAACTTCACGGGGCTGTTTGTGCACACTTTGCATCGACACTACCACCACATTCCAGATGTACACAGCCACCTGCTGTGATGTTGTCAGCGCTGTTTTACTTGACAGACACCGTAGTGACCCTCCAGTGTCCGTCGACTTCTTAGTCAAATCCAAAGACAGGTTTAAAAATCTAACTGGATGCTGCAGTGCATAATTAATAGTTTTGGTCCAGGCAGACTTGTTTTCTGTCTATTTAGCTTGTGTGTGTTGTTCACACACAGTAACAGAGACGGTCGCTTTAGGAGCTGTGTGTTATATCTCCCTCTTGTGGTTACACCTGACGAATGTAATTGCTGTCACACCGGCTTAAACGTATCAATGAAAGGAACTCAGTGGCTCAATTCAATCCACACTGTGGCCAGGACCAAGTGAACCACAATGGCAGCAATGATGTAAAAAGGTGTACTGCATGCACCTAGTCTGATACAATCTGGTACAATGTTTTAAGATGTAATGAACAGACACCTCATCCTCCTTTTTACACTTACATAGAGCCACACAGTCTCTTTAATTAGCAAAATATTATTAGGTACATATAGTTACCAAGAGGCTGTGTATCTGACACTAGCTTAATTCCCAAATGTTGCACATTGTAGCTTCACTTTACCAGGTGGTTATAGGTTCTTCTTCAAGTCAGGTGCAACTATCACTACATTGCCTATATTGATCTACAGTTAATCCATTTAGTTTAGCACTTTAAAAGATCTAAGATTAGATACACAGAACTCCCTCATCAAATATTAACCGTAGCAATGTAAACATAAACACATCAATAAATAAGGACAGTTTTACAAAAAACTCTCCAAGTCTGTGTTACTGGATCAGGTTATTACGGGAACCTGGTGAGACCATTTAAAGAGGGATCAGAAGCCAGACAAGAGTGTGAAGAATATAACTGTTGCTTTGATTATATGGGTTATATCCTGCACTCATAATAGATCATACTATTAATAATGTTCCCGTAAATATGTGCACGTGCAGGACACTTACCACAATGTGCTTGGAAGGCTTGGGGCTTGACTACCTGACTGCAATGGCTGCACATCACCAGGTAGAAGTCGTCCTGTGCGGGGCACTGTCCGAATATAGGCATGTCTGTGCACAAGGGAACAATCAAGCAAAGAGGGCACAAGTCAAGGAGAGGCAAATAAAGTAGTGTTTACCTGGTGCCCTAGTTTGTCGTTGGACCTACACGTACAAGATATTTTGTTGTCATAACACTGTCATAGCGCAAGAGGTGTAATTTCCAGTTTGATGGCATCGTTAGAAAGAAAATTGAGAATTTTAAAAACAGTGGATTCAAGACAAGCTAATAAGTAAATACAGATTACTCTCAAGTACACTTTCTGTTTACCATGGAGAACACGCTGCAGTGATAAGAAGCAGGGCAGAGTCAGCAATCCAAAGGTTACCCGCTGTCAAAGAATGTGTCCCAGATATAAACAAAACCAACACTTATATATATATATAGCACAGAGGGAATGACTTGAGACTATTATTACTGAGCCATTACTGAGAAACATAATTCTGCAGAGAAGAGGTTTACTCCTTTTGTTATTTTCAAGGAGCTTCTCTGGTTTTATTTGGTGTAAACTAGATATATTAGGGCTTTTGCATTTTGCATTGTTGGACGCATCTGGACAACATCCTCGCCTCAGGCTTTTGAAAATGATAAGAGGGGTTTGACACTATTTTGATACATCAAACCATCGCCTGAGTATAAAAATCAAAACTTCAGCCCCAATACAGATCCAAAAACATGGGGTTTTGCCTGTCAAGTTCTGAACGTTTCATATGAAGAGAAATACTGATTCATAAACACTGATCTCCCTAATCAAGTATTATAGCAGACCACCTTATCTTAATCAAACGTGTGCTTAACATGGAAGCCAAGGTTAATAAACATGAACACAAAGCATCTGAAAAATTATAAATATAACTAAAAAAACTAATTTTGAATGATGCACATGATTTCGTTATTGTTTACTTGAAGCTCAAGTAGAAAACCTAAAGCAGCACAAACGTAGAAGAAAATATAGTGTAGGCACGCATTGCAAAAACACAGGGAGGTTTAATCGTCTCCAACACCACTAGTGACACAAAAGCATTACCCGGTCTGACACTTCACAAGCCACTCTGAGGCAAAACAGAAGGAAGCGCTGCTCCTCACCAGGATGTGATCAAAAGTTACCCTGGTGCAGAAAACCAGAAAACACCTAATTAAGGAGGCTAATTAAGAGACTGCCTGTGGTGCCATTATGAGTTGAGCAGAGAAGCGGACGCAAGAGGAAAGAAGTGGACCCCTCTCCAATACCTACTATGCCAAGGGTTCTCCAAAGTCACCCGTCGAGTGTGGACGGGATGAGGGCCATTAAGCAAAGATCATATCAAGAGCCTACATGGTGGGTTCTTTCTCAGGGCCAGTGGAAGCCTGATGTGCTTGAAGGCTGATGCTACTTAATTCACGACAAATTTCTAAAGCCTCCTTCAACAACAACGGAGAGGATCGACTAATGTTCGTAGCAGCTGAAGTCTGCCACAGAGGACGTCATTTAATGAACAATAGCAAGAAACATATACAGATTATTTACTGAGTGACAGTTGCAAAAGCCCAAGGCATTAAAGCAGGAGTTGGACGTCTGCATGTAGGTCCTGGGCAACTTTTCTGTTGTCATTCACGCATACAAGTAGAAAATCTAAGTAAGAGCAAACATATGTGCCAAATCAAAAGGTTCCTATGCATTTGTACCCTCTACAGAAATAGGTCAAGAAGTGTGGAGTCTAACAGGCCAACCATTAGTCATCACCGGATCAATAGCAAGGTCAAATGAGACCCACTCCCAAATTACTGTTGCTGTTCACTTGGAGCATTCACCAAACTAGTTATCTAACTACTGAACCAACATGACTACAACACCCTGCCACAGTCACTGTACCACTAAGACGAGCTCGCTATAAATGTGCTTTAACGCCACCGCATGCACCCCATTCTGAATCTCCATTTTCTCCCTGTTTTAGTAGGGAATGAAAAAGGACAGAAAGAGAAGGGAAGTCATTGTGAAGGTCAAAAAAGAAACAAAGCAGTAAAGCCACACAACAAGCAGGATGGAGGTGAAAAACATAGAAACAGCAGCAAAAACAAGACAAGCCTCAGCGAGACAAAGACAGCGAGCAAGAGGGCTGCGCTCAAGCAGGAGAACGCCTGTGAGCGCGAGACGGGAAAAAAGGAGAGTCCAGTTAATTTCAGCATCCTCATCCATGGCAGTGATGAATGATCTAGGTGGAACGGTTCGCAGCCATGGCTGCGCCTGAGCAGCAGGCACGCTAGCAGCATCTGACCAGGGGCCGACACTGGCACTACGCTTTCCCAGCTTCCCTAAATGTGACGCATACATGTAGAATTTGAAATGAAAAAAAAAAAAAAAGCAAAAATGCAGATGATTCACCAACTCATTAATTGCCATACATTTTTACAACGTGCGTGTGGATCATCTGTGTGTTAGTGTGACACCACAGGAGGAATCTGGTGGTGAGTCATGGCAGAGAGGTGTAGTCATCCACTTGTAATACCCCGACTGCACACACACGTCTGCCACAAGCTGTTGAGTCTCATGACATAAACAACAGTAACTGACAGACGCTACCTAATGACACAGACATGTTACAAGTCAGTTGTGGTACATGACCTCAGAGCCTTGAATATTTAATGGCTCTTCAGTATGTGAAGAGCAACTGTTAAGTGAACACCTAAACACTTAGTTATTGCATATCACACTATTAAATATTGTGTTCATCGCAACCTTGTGTCTGTGAGTACGTAGTATGAAGCCGACACCTGCTGCTAAAATGGTGCAATGGCCTTAGAGCATGCAAACATGCCACAGGGTTGGCCAGTGCAAACGTGACTGGATCTGTGCTGTGGCAATTAGGATGAAATTAATCCTTGACTTTACCCCAACAGAAACACGCAGGTGACATAAGGCCAGAATAATGGGAAGTGAGGAACACCTAGTTGGAGACGAGATGTATGAGCTGAGCAAAGGATGCTCCAACACACTCCCATCACATCACTGTTCAAACTCGCCTAATACTGAGGTCTTTCAAATTCAATAATACCTTCTTAATTACAGATTTATTTATTGCCAAATTATAAATGAAAATAAGATGTGGGTGATGGCTACACCTAAGACATATTGTTACATTTGAAACAAAGCTCAAAGAAAAGATGCAATAATTTTAGAGCCCTACTCAATGCAATCACCATCCCATAAAAGCAAGGTCACATTTTGACAGGGCCCGTTCATGTGTCCTTGTGAGGGAGACAAGAAATCTCACAGCAGAGTGATTAAAAGACTGTGAGGATTTCTTGGTGGAATAAACAAAAGTAAATGTTTGAAGAAATGTTTGGTCAGTTTATTGGACATGATTGGACAGAGCTCTTTTCATTCAGCGAGTTACGCCACAATCTACAACTGCTGTAAGAACAAAGACATTCATGCTTAAATTTCATTTTGAGTTAAATACATTTTATTTTAGTATTTTTTAATGTATTCCAGCGCTAGGAGAGCAAACACAGAGTGTCTTTTTTGAGGACACACCTGATGACCCAGACCAGATTTTAACCCAGGCATCCTCCATATAAATCTAATGTTCTACACAGAAAGTGTGTTTGCAAATGATCATGCCAATTGTCAATACCATATATCACTTTGGTGTGTTCTATGTACCACACGAACTTCAGCATGTTAGAACATCTGTAATTAAACAAAATTGTAATTAAACAAAAAAGTATAACAATTTCACTTTGGTGGTGAAGCCTGCACTAAATCCGGGCCTGCCAGCAGGACAAATCAGCTAACGCTAATCAAGGCATTTCCAAAAATAAAATTGCAGTACAAAGTGCTGTGAAGCGTCACTGTGGCTCAGAAGCCAAGTGATGTGTACTTCTGACAATGTCGGTTTTACGACTTACACCAGTTCGTGCCGTTTCTCTTTGTTCTACCGCGACTGAACACTTTCGTGTTTCGGCTACAACAGTTTTAACCTTCACAGAAGAAGAGCCTATTTGCTAAACCTAGAACACATTCTAAATTTTGAGAGAAAAATGCTGGGACAACCAGAAAGTAATCAACTCATCAGCATGATCAGTGCGAGTTTACATTTGTCAGATCTGTGTTTGGCATTTATACAATGACGGTTACAGAGGAAGTAGTTGAAAGAACATTTAATGTTAGCTTATGTTTAGCATTTGAGCCAGGTTTGTGTGTTAACCAGTTGTTCATATTTGTGACTAAGCAGTGACTTTTTACAAAGAGTAGTATTGTAACAGTCAGTTTATCACCTGGGATTAAATTCTATTAACTTTGAATGCTTTTGCTACTTTAAAAACTATACAGGCAAATCTCTGTTATCTTGGGATTGAGGGAGAAAGCAGAAAATATGCCCATAAGATTCATTTGTAAAATGGCAACTCGATTAAAAATAATCCTAAAACTGACACATGACAGTTACTATGGGCCTCCACTCAACCACACTGAATCTAACTTGTTAGTGTGTTGTTTATTTTAGGTACATATGTAAATGTCAACTAACGCAGGACTGGCTGACACGTTTCCCACATTATTTCCGGGGATCTAGTCAGTCATAACGCGCATGATTTACAGTAGGTTTACATCTAGCCGAGCGACGCGTGTGAAGTCTTTGGACCCATGTGTGCGCGTCTGTGAGCGAACCCCCCAAGATCCAAAATACACCTTTGGCCCTAGAGGTAACAGAAACACTCACCTTCTCTGCACAAACGCATGGCTTCTCGATTTTTCCCCAAGTCTTTGAAACTTTCCTCCGATTCAGCACCTGGAAACGAGGCGATCCGACACACAGACAAATAAATAGTTGCACTTGCTCGCCTGCCCGTGCTGTTGCTACCAGTAGCGTTTCTCCGTATTCCACCACAAACTGCATGCAAACGGCCAAAAAAAGGACGGGACTGGCAACTGTCGCGCTCTACCTCGCTCCGTCGCGCACATTCGGGACGCTGGGGGACTCACCGTCGTTGCCGTGGAGTTTGGCGACGTCGACCCAGTTGCTCCAAGGCTGTCCCAGCATTATTTCTGGACTAGGCAAGGATCTCCGCTCCGCAACAGTCGCCATTGCTGTGGAGCCTTCTCCCCGCTGGATCTGCTGCTGCTGCTGCTTCAGCTGCTGCTTGGCCGCTCGGCGCTGTTCCCCCCTGACGTCATCCTCGGCCCTTTCCGACATTCTTTCCGCTACAATGTAACAACACAAGAGTCAGCGTTGGTCGGGCTCGGGATAGGAGGACTTCTTTGCTGATTGACACGGGTAAACGCGTGTTATTTCAACGCGCCCGCCCCCCAACAACCCGCCTGTGCGTGCATAGTAAAGCAACAAGTACAAAGCTTATACAACGATCCATATTCCGAACCGAACCGACTCCCCGGCAGGTCATCCGGAGGTTTCTGGGTCCTTGGCAAGCGCCAGCTTTAATGTCTTACACTCAATGCAATGTTTAACGACTTGTCCTGGTGGTTAGTGTGAAAGGTGGCTTATTAAATAGCCCATGACGATCCCATTGCCTCACTGGTTGCAATGTAATGTGTAGAATTTTATCATTACATCACTCACCTACACAAAAAGCATGGTGTTGTATTTTGTAAGTACATAAAGCCTGCAATACAAACTGAAAACAACTGATAAGCAGCTAAATGTCAGCAGAGCCTGCTTGGATTTTTTTTAATGTTTAAAGCTCCGCTGTGAAAATCCACAGCCTCAGTTTTATCATACTGGGCTCAACATAAATTAGTGTATATCAGTACATTGAGAACCTAAAATTAATAATCTCTGTTCAATTTCAATGGTTGCACTATAAAAAATTGCATTTCATTTTTCTCTTTACCTTCATCAAGAAATATCAGCATTTAAACCCATATCAGTTATGAGACGACACAAGGCAATGCACAGTAGGAGTCAACCTTCATGTTCTTGCACGTCTTTGCAGCAACATCAGGACAACAGAAATGCATATACTTACGCCTCGTGCCATTTAACACATCATGCTTTGCCAGTGTCATGGTTGATGTGCTTCCTCAAATTATTTACAGATCCATCTATATTGACATTGTAGACCAGCTATCTTTAATATAAACACAGTTTGCGAGATACATTAACGTTAATCAGTGACACCCGCTTGTTGGGCCTGTTTTTCAAACATGAGAGGAAGTTATCTCCTGTCAGGTTTTCTTTACTTTCACTTTCAAACCATGAGTTGATTTACAGTAATTATATACATCTTCTACTGATAAAAGCTGACAAGCAATAGGACACTTTTTTTTAAATACATTTCTATTTCAGCTGAAATTTTTCAAACGTCTGTTGTTACTATTAAGTGTAAAGCTAGAAACTTGTTTGACCACGACAAAATTACCACAGATCAAGATTCTTGTCATGAAGTTGCTCATTCATTCCAACAATTTAAAAGCATAAACATTTTCTATTCTAAATTAGAAAATACATGTCCATACCATGACTTTCAGAATATTCAGTACTTTACACTGTTAACTGAATTGTCAAAACATAAGATGTCACAAAAAAAACGTAAAACCGATGCCCAACGTTGAACCTAAGTTGGTCAAGGACATTTAACTTTATTAATTATATGGATATGCAACTGGGTGAGAAGAACAATCCAGACACTTATTAAGATGGTGTATTTCTTCTGAGAGACAAGAATGTTCGAATTACAATTTAATTCAAACCTTGGGTCAACTTTTAATATTCCAGTATAGTGAACAGTATATGAAAATACCCACAGTGTGTCTGCATGAATCAGTTGTCTTTAGCCTCTCTAGCACACAAGTCCTACTATTAGTCCAAGTATATCTACACCGAGCAACAGTGAGGTTTGATACCAGATGTTTGGTCTGTTTTAAAAAGCATCCTAAATGCTTAATCTCAGAGAGAGGGAGATAATTCACAGGATTTCCCTAACCCCCTTTTGTATATGCACTGTAATCCAATGTTAGTATAGAAGATTTATTCTTTTGCTCTGTTATGTTATTAAAGTTTGATTAAAAGGCATTTGCAAATGCTCACACTTAAGATACACATTTCATGAAACATTTCAATACTACACATGTCGTGGAAGATATTTGCTGATCTGGCGTAAGTGTATTAGATTCTGGATCATTTAAAGGGTTTTCCTTACTTCTGCCATGTATTGGCTGTCAATCCTACAGTGTACACAGTCGAGAAAACCTTTACCAAATCTGCTTAATATGCAAAGTACACATTAATTTATGTACTTAGTTGTTTTATCTATTTTCTGATAATACCAAGCAATCTTCAATCTAAACATACATTACATTTGTGTATACAAATAGAAACTGTATAGCTACTCTGGCTGATACTTAATATAAATGTGGTGGTGTTAGCTGTGAGAGCTTACCTTGGAAAAATATGATTAAAAGGAACTTTATTTTTACTCAATCAGTCGATCCTCATCAGTTTAGATATTTGCTGGCTGCTACACACACTGGAGATGAAATCTGGAGACACACATAAGCACACACCAACAAGCATTGAGGAAAGACAAGTCAGTATCAGTTATTTAAAGAAGTGAACGGGGAATTACAATAGGGGGTTTAAAAAGTAATGCTGTTCTTCCGAGGCTTTGCCGTGAGAATTAGCCCCGTACAGTAATCCAGTACATTAAGTGCTATCCCAAACCACTGCTACGTAATCTCTTTTAAAGACTAATAGATAATAATAAATCTTTTTGTTTTCTTATATAAAACATACTGTGATATATTCTCAAAAGGTAGCCAATGACTCAATTCTGCAACTTTTTTTTAAATATACTTTATTGAGCTCTCAGTGAGAAATAGAGCTGGGCATTTTAACCCTCCACCCTTAGGGGAAAAAGTAAGCAGTCGTGTGTGGCACCCAGGGGGCTAGAGTAGCCATCTTGCTGGTGAGTAAGACCGGATTTTAACCCAGGTCTCCCACATTCCAGTCCATTACTGTACCAATGGTAACATCTGAGTCTCTGAACACACATTTAAGTCACTACATTCAACACCATTTTTAAATTTGGATGAATACAATTGTCTTGAAACTATTAATATTTCATACATTACTGACATTAACATAATCAAAGACTCTCATCAGACCATTGCTAACTCAGAACTGCTTGTGATGATTAAAATGCTTATGAAAGCCCTGTTGTTACACCAATTTGAATTAGTCTATTTAGGGTTCTGCATTTACCCTTCTCATCACCTTTCTAATCAGCCAACGTTTACTGCCACTTCGTCAATTTCAGACCTACACTTCTCCACTTTGTCTCTAACCTAACAATGTCCCAAGTACTTGCCTCACATCCTCCCCCCACCTAGTAGTAATTGCTCCATTTCTGGCACACACAAACTATGCTAAAATTGCAGTGTTTATGCGAGAGTAAGTAATAAACATTTAGGTGCAACAGTTGGGGGTGCCACATCGGTTAAATCAATGTCCAACTACTAACTGGCTTTTCAATATCACTGTGCTTCACAATATGAAGTATCACCTGGCATTCAAGCAACAGTTGTTGTGTGTTGTTTATTGCTAACATGAACCAAATTCTAACAGAATGTTGCTTATTGCTATTGAGCAATTACCCAATTATATAATTATGTGAGATAAATGTGTACAAACACAACAAAATATATTGTACTGATTGAATGTCATTTAAATACACCAAAAACTAAATTGTTACCCATGTGAATTTTTCATACACACTGACAATGACTTGAATTTAAAAAGAAAGCAATGGAAATAAAACCTTGACCAAACAAATATCCCTGTGTACATGACATGGAATTAATCATAGCTTTCCCTGACTTTAATTGTCTGGTGGCCTCTACATAGAAAGCATGTCAAAGGAAATAGTTGGCCAAACATACAAGTTGATGCCTTTAAAATCACAATATTTTTGATTGACAAGCAGCTGAACAACTAGACATGACACCCCAGTGAGTTAGAGAACATTAGTTAGCAGGGATCAACGAGAGCCTCCAATTTTATTGGCTAGTGTTGTTCACACCTCTACTACACATTAACTAAACTAATGCACGTTAATAAAAAAAGATTAAAAACTGAAAAAGCAAACTTTACGTTACCCGCAAGCATTATGTGTAGAAACATGCAATGTGTATGAGGATTTCTGTCTAGAAAACCGACCCCATTCAGTGAGGGTCTGTGACTGGTACTAGTGGAGCAGTGGTGGCTACATTAGCCTGCTAGCTAAACCCTGTAGACAGCCATGACTAGCGTTAGCGAGGAAGCTGGTGGAAGCCTGACAGCAAAAGTCATTAGCAGTCGTCACAGGTCGACAACAACTTCACTCTTACCAAGGCTCCGTATGCTCTGGACGTAGACGGCACACCAGGCGAATAGATATCAGCTGGATGCACTGGTTGAAGGAGACAGAAGACGATGGGAAAGAGCGAATGCAGTGCTCAGCCTCTGTGGAGGTCTTCACCTGGTGCTTCCATGTCTGTTTACCAGACTGCATTCTGGGACAGAGACGTCACTTCACCAGAACGCACGCAACATACACAGTCACAGGATCTTTCTATTATCAGACACTTTCTTTACCAAAATTCGGAAAATGTGTATTACAAATACGGAAAAGACTGTGTTCTATGTTGCACTGTATAGGGGTGTATTGTTTGAAACTTTTAATCAACAAAAGCATGAATACGTTTCTTAGACTGTGCAATGTTGGAAACTTATTAAGTATTTTTTCAGTGCATTTAGAATGTTGGTTAGATGAAGACTGGTCATTTCTATTTTTTTCTTTAGAGAATACATAATTTTCACAATGTTAAGATTCACAAGATCAAATAAAATGTTTCTCGAAAAGCTAAAATGTTAATTAGCAATCACAACCTCAAGAAGACCTAAAACAAGAAATAAACTTGGCTACTTTGATTTTCTTAAATGCTTCACATGACCTTGATCATTTTTCTTTCTATAATTTTCTTTTTATTTAAAGTGTATCTGAAGGTTTCAAAATAAAAAGTATCTAATTGCCTTTTCAATAATTTTTCTAAATTTATATTTAGTTTCATTATTTTTTTCTTTTATATGTAATTTTTATTTATTTATGGCTGTTATTATTACAATGATTATTTTCTTTAGTTCTTATTTTAAGTTGTTCATTCTGTTGACGTTAGGGTATTTTCATTTTTTTTCCTTATTAAGCTTTATTTAAATATACTCTACGTTCTCAATGGCCAATCACCGCTCTCTGCTTTCAAGGAAGGGGCGGACTGCTTTGTTAATTTTCTGTTGTTCAATAAAGTTAACCTAATACATCCGGGGTACAGATATGGGGGCTGTAACAGATGGTAAGTAAGCTAACTGGAACAAAATTGTTGATTTTACTTGTCTAACAAACGCGAGTACAAATAAGAGTCAAGAATTTTAAAGCACATACTTCTTTATAGTTATTGTTATAAATGTTTTAATACATAGTTATTTTTTCAAAGCAGGTAAGCTAAAGAAACAATAGCCATGCTAGTTAGCATATGGTTAGCTTAGCAGCGCTTTGATTTATCTGCCTATTCTCAGAAGGCTGCTTATTTGACGTTTTACCTTGATTAACGTAGATGAAGTTATTCGTAAGCGCCTTCTTATTGACGGCGATGGGGCTGGAGATGACCGCCGGATCAATGTGCTGCTGAAGAGTTTCACCAAGTGGTGTAATTCTTCTGGAACTCCAGAGGAAGGGTAAGTGAGCTCTAGAGACCTTAGCAATAGACTCTGAATTTTAAAAAAATCCGCTTCGAAACAGAACCACCCCGCTTTGAATCATAAATCATCTTGCTTTTCAGATTTACTCAGTACCAAAGGATGCTGGGAACGCTGTCCCAGTGTGAGTTCTCCATGGGAAAAACGTTGATGGTTTATGACATGAATCTTCGGGAAATGGAGAATTATGAGAAAATCTACACGAACATAGGTACAAAATTAGATTTTATTGTCTGGCTGGCTGTGAAGCTTTACCCTGCAGTTATTAATTAAATAGGTGCACAAGGTGACCATATATTGTCAACTGTATATGATGTCCATATTGCAGAACAAAGCATCACGTCTGCACATGAAAAAATAGCAGAGTGTAAAAAGGAAATTCAGAGGGCAAAGAGAATACGAAAAAATCGTCAAGGTAAGAATATGTTCAGACACGTCTGGATCAGTTTATAGAGTCTGTGTGCAGAGAATGCATTATTTAGGGGTAGGGTTACACTTTGTAGCAGTGAAGGAAATATTCATGCAACATCTGTAACTTCTACATTTCTGAACAATGTTACATTTGACACTTTCTTTATTATAGAGTATGATGCTTTAGCTAAGGTTATCCAGCAGCACCCAGACCGTCATGAAACACTAAAGTAAGTCAGCTTGTGTCATTTGTCTCATTCACTTATTGACCAAATAGTTTTGTTTAACATGTCAAAGCAGCTCTGGCTTTTATTTTAATTGGTTTGTGATCAACCTGGGCTTGCTTTACAGGCAGTTGGAGGCTCTAGACAAAGAACTCCAGCAACTGTCTCACATCAAAGAGAGTGTGGAGGCAAAGGTAAAGCCAAATACATTTCCTCTCCCCTTTTAATGCCTCCAATCATTGGTAGTCATTTTATTCTCAATTTTGTCTTACTCAGTTGGAGTTAAGGAAGAAACAGTTTCATGTCCTACTCAGTACCATACAGGAACTACAGCAGACACTTGAGAGTGAGTAATCAAAATGTTTACGCTTTTTTTTTTTTTTTTACTGTCTCCATAGTGATACTCATCTGCCCCAACCCCAAACTACACAATGTTTGAGCCCTGAAAATGGAAGTGTTTCCTTACTAGCTAATAGTGTCTGTCTTTTCTAGATGATGAGAAATCTGACAATGATGACATCAGCCAGGAGAGCCCTGCTGAAAATGGAGACTGATCTTTTTGGTTTATTTTGTTTGTCTTTTTGAATAAAGTTGTCTTGAATATGTTTGGTTTGCTTTTTATTGTTTGCACAATTTATTTTATGTTTGAAATAATTTGCTGAGGAAGTCATGATGCTCATACCTAGGAATTTTATTCTAGACCTGTTGCAGGAATCCAGCAGTTTTTTTGTTCACGTAAATAAAACCTGAACTATTTCATTTTATAAACCACAAGGGGGAGCAAAAGTACATCATTGTGAAACGGCCTAATTGCACACAGTTACAATCAAGTTTAAAATGGTGTCAAATATGAAGGCTACAACTTGTGGCATTGTCTGCAATAAGTGTAACCGCTTATGGTGGAACGCAAACCGACAAATCACATGGATTTGGTAGGTTGTACTGTGTCCATACTTTAGAACTCCAGCAGGTAGGTGCGGGCCTCTGTGAGGAAATTAAGGTGACTTTGCAAATTAGCCCTCTCGTTGCCTGTGTCTGTATCCTCCTTCAGTAAGTACTCAATTTTTCTCGAGTCCTGAAGTATTCGCAGCATCTCCTTCTGCAGCTTAATGGCATATTCCTGCAACATCTTATAGCGGATCACCAGAGGTATTTGGTCAGCCAGACGCCTAACAACAACCTGAGGATTAAAAAGAAAACTTGCATTACAGTCCAATACAAATTATAAATCCAACAAAAAATGTAGAATATTTCAAACAAACTTACTTGATAATAAGACTTAAGATGTTTCATTAACTCTTTCAGGTTGGCCTCAGCACCAACAGTGTTAACTATGTCACCTTCCTTCTTCCCGTTTTCAGTTTTCTTGATATATGAGATGTCCTGAGAGTAAACAGTCAACTCCATTTTAAACTGAGTCCTCAGCATGGACTCTGCTGCCTTCTCATTATCCTCCCCAATGTTCTTAATCGCCTTCTATAGATCATACAATGTGTGAGTAAATGTTTAGCTCTGTTTATCACTAAACAGAACTAAATAGACATAGCAACAGACAGCAAATGTATAGAAGACCTTGGTTGTGTTCATTAGGTTAGGAAATCCAATGAAGCTACACTGGGCAAGTTGTAGGAACATTCTCGTTACTGCATCTAAAGAAAGGAAGTCAAAGAAGAGACAGCAGCACCGTATTTGACCTTATTAACCATAAGCAGGTAACATGAATTATTGTTATATCTTATTGATTGTATAATAATTTAAAAATATTCGGGACACAAAGAAAAATAGATCTTATCACATACCTGATATATTCTTTAGTTTTTTAACAGCTGGTTCCTCCAGCAGTTGGATTTGCTCTTTGACCATGACCTCAAATGTGTCATAGTTGATGTTTGATAATTCTCCATGATACTTCTTGTGATTAACCACATCTCTGTCAATTCTTTTGTTAACTGCAACGCAAACAAAACTTTCAGAGTCCTGCTGACGAGCAGCTCTATTTACACACCAACATCAAGTACTCACACATTTCCCCTGAACGGTGCAAGTGGTTCTTCCACTTTTCAAACTCTTTTGTGCTCATGGCAAACACATCGAGCCTTTCTCCAAACTTGAGTTCTTCTCCTGTTGTCAGGCTGATGGCATCCTGACTGAATGTGGTTATTTTCTAAAATGCATATATTACAGCAGAAACTGATACTTTTTTTTCTCACTTTTTTCGTCATTTCCAATGTTTTAAATAGAGGGGTGGAGCTCACGTCAGTGAGGAAGACGAGTCTTTCAGCTGCATCAGACGGGGGTCTGGTGCCGTACTTCTCCAGCTCAGCTTGAGTCTGTGCTATTTTCTCCTCAATCTGCTCCTCCAAGCGAGGTAGAGACCTCTAAAAAACAGCAGGGATCAAAGTACAAAGACTGAATACAATTGATACCATAAAACAGTTATATGAAGCATTGTTAAACTTCTTACCTGGATGTGATGCACCAGCTCAATTGTGAGTTTTTCAGCCAGTTTGGGAACAGTGGCGTGGCCATCGCTGTAGAGCGAGCTACAGCAAGAACAAGAAGCTGCTGTGAAACACTCACATACAGAAGATGATACAAAATACCTGAAAGGAGGAACTTACTGGAAATACGCATGATCCTTGAAGAAGGCTTTCTCTCTTTCAATGGCTTCAGTAAGAGAGACTTGTTCTGTGATCTCCTTTTGACCTTGACACCTGACGATCATGTAACCTTTCTTGAGGTGGACGACCTCATTATTGACGATTTTTAACACAGTATCCTCTGTGCCTTCGTCCACCAGATCAGGCTTGGTCAGGATTCCTGACAAAGACACCAGTCAGACTTAATGGAAAACTGTTAAAAAATGACACATGTAATAAAGTAAGGTTTGTTTTATTCAGTTAGCTTTACCCAAAGTCCTCTCTCCATCAGGGTCCACTTCCTGTGCCATCTTCAGAGCCTCAGTGGTTGCTATGTCCACATTGGACGGAACGACCACCAGACAGATGGTTTCTTGTTTTGAGATGAACTTGTGAATCAGTCTCTTAATCTGAAAGCAAAAAAGATTTTTCTTGTTGGTAGTTTCCTGTCATAAATACATCTGTTTTACCTGGTTGAAATCCTCTAAAAAAAAGAGTAAATTTCACATTCAGTGTAAAGAGAAGTCTTTGATGCAGAGTGAACAAGTGAGCAATACTTGCACTCTTATAAACATAACACCAATAATGACTTGGACAATAAACTGGACTGGAAAAAGAACCAGCTGTGTACAAGAAGGCTCAGAGCAGGATGTACTTCCTGAGGAGGCTCAGGTCCTTTAACGTGTGCAGCTCCATGCTGAGGATGTTCTATGAGTCTGTGGTGGCCATTGTAGTATTTTACGCTGTGGTCTGTGGGGCAGCAGCATGAATGTAGCAAACAGTAACAGACTGGACAAAGTGATCAGGAGCGCTGGTTCTGTTCTAGGGGTGGAGCTGGATCCCCTACATGTTGTAGCTGAGAGGAGGATGCTGGTCAAACTCCTCTCTTTGCTAAACAACACCTCCCACCCCCTACACAGTGTGCTGGCTGGACAGAGGAGCACCTTCAGCCAGAGGCTGATCAGTATTAGGTGCTCCACAGAACGCCATGAGATCCTTCCTACCGGTGCCAGTGCTATGCCTTTGATTCCAATGCTATGTTCTAATCTCTGTAATAGAATGTTATGATCAATTGTATCAAATGCACCACTAAGATCTAACAGGACAAGGAACGAAACTAGACCATTGTCTGAAGCTAAGAGAAGATCATTAGTGACTCTAAACAGAGCTGTTTCTGTGCTATGATGTTTTCTAAATCCTGACTGAAAATCAGGTTATTCCTACTCAGGTGGTCAAATAATTGTTTAGCCACGATTTTTTCAAGAATCTTATACATAAAGGGTAAATTTGAAATGGGCCTATAGTTGGCTATAGTTTTTTAGATTCAATAAAGATTCAATAAAGGTATGACCACGGCCACCTTAGAAGCCTGTGGTACGTAGCCTATTAGTAAAGATTGGTTGATTTTGATTTAATATGGACGAGCTGATTAAAGGCAAAAGGCTTTTTGAGTAATCTGGTTGGGATTGGGTCTAAAATAAAGGTGGACGACTTGGAAGAGTTAATTATTGAAGTTAACTCCATGAGGGGGGAAAGCTCTATAAGTGAGGACTGGGTTTATATAAGTTGTTGGATGCAGACAGTGATTTCTGTCATTTGGAGGAAGTCCTTGCTGAATTAATTCACTAATAGTGATCATTTTATTAGTAAAATAGTTCATAAAGTCATTGCTGCCGTGATTTAAGGTGATGGTTGGCTTAACACAGCTATGACTTTTAGTCAGCCTGGTTATAGTGCTAAAAAAGAAACTTGGGGTTGTTTTTGTTTTCCTTGATTAAGGAGGAATAATGTGTTTCCTTCCATGCTATGTAGTTTACATTTATTTTGTTGGAACGCCTTTCTAGTTGTCTGGTCCTGTGCATTAGGCTGCAGATCTCTGGGTTATACCATGGAGCTAACCTCCTCTAATTCACTGCCTTCTTCAGAGGAGCCACTGTGTCTAACATTGTACGTAGAGAATCTGCAATACCATGTATAATAAAACTTTAGCTAGTAATTAGATGTGAGTGTGTGTAGATGTGTTAGCGTTCTTATTTTTAATCTCCCTACTGTCTTGTGCGTACCTCTATCTGTGACAGTGATCAAAGTGTGCAATTCTCCTCTGGGATTAATAGAGTTGTTTGAATCCTGAATAAGTCATAGACTTAAGGCACCCTAAGGCACCTCATACCACACTATAAACCAGAGGTGATGAAAGAAGTTACTCATACAACATGTAGTGGTGGGAATCAAGCAAATAGTCAAACTTAGAGGTATTAGGTGTGGTGAGCAAACCCACCTGATCACCAGTGTTCTCTGGCTGTCCTGTTTCAGCCACCCTGACAATGCTGGGCAGGTCAATGAGTGTCAGGTCAGGAACATCAGGAGACTCAATCTCCAGGTTGATCACCTCATCACTGTTGGCCCAATGTAACCCATTAGCCATTATATCCTGAGCTGGAGAACAAGATCAGGGAGTCAGTTTGGGCCTTCAATTGCAAAAGGCCTCTGATAATCAAATGTATTTCAGTACAATGCATCATACTGTAATACCTATTGTGAATATACATACTCAAACATAAAACATACATACACTTTTACAGCACAATATTGTAAGAACACTGACTATCATGAGAATGGATTTGACAAAAAACAAATCAGAATGGGGTGCTTCTAACTTCCTTGTCATGCACCACAGCAACTTTACAGTAGTACTTGATCTGTTATATGGGTTTACCAGGCTGGCCTGTTGGCTCTTATGAACTGTTGTGGGTTAATGTCTCAACTGTTTGAGGGCGTATTTCAATCATACATCAATTGTCATGATTAAGTGATTATGCTAAAATGGTTATAATATCAATCTTTGTGTGCCATTTAAGAATACCAACACAACAAAGATACCTTCTTGGACCTGCTCTTCCACATCCCCAGGGTCTTCTATTTGTTCCTCATTGTACAAATAGGTTATCTTTCCATGCCACTCCGCTCCATCTTTGTTTTTCTTCATCTTTAAACGGAGAGGGGCTGAGAATGGGGACGAAATTATAATCAATAATAACCAGTACACAACATTAACAGAGATTGATAGTTATTCATATACTTTCATATTAGTTTATATATTTTCTGTGCAACACCCAGGAGCAAACTGTTTATATTGCATGAGGTTGTGTGAAGGTGAGAATTAAAGACGGATATGATATTTGTCATTAAATTGCTCGCAATCTTATAGAAAACCCAATGTCCCACATCATTTACAGGCGAACACGGTTTCCTTCAAAGTGACTTTTCTCACCTACCGCTTCCTCTGGGCAGAGCCACCCCTGACAGCGCCTCCAGCACAGAGCTCTTCCCTGAGCTTTGGTCCCCAATCACGGCGATAGCAGGCAGAGCCAAGTCCTTCTCTACACCCAGAGAGCGAAGAGAGTCGATGAGGTCGATGCAGGGACGCACCTTCTCCTCGAACTGTTGGTTCAGGCTGTTCATGGCGACAGGTTCTGTCTAAGTGAACGCGATATTTACAAGGAATGAAGTCGATAGATGAACGTTGAGTAAAAGGTTCGTGCTGCAAGAGGACGACGAGTCTCGCAGAGAAAATCGCACCTGATGAAGTGGGTTCACTTAAGTTTCGTTTCCTACACGCGGATAATGCTGCAGCGGTCGCTTCCTGGTCACGATCCAGAATAAATCCAGAGAATTATGTCCGTTGTCTGCATCTGTTTCATTATTATGTTTTTGTATTATATTATGTTTTATTATGTTTGCAGAGCTCTACAGTAGGTTAAGAAAATTTATTTATTTTTAATAGGATCAAACTCATTTATGTAGCAAATGCATCGTTGCAACTACTGCGGTCAAGTGAGCCGTCGTTCGTTCATCCGTCGTTCAGCCAGCCGCGCTTCAGAAACGTCTTGCGCCCGTATTACGCGCTTTACAGCAGAGAACAAAACACGCTCGTCGCGACTTCCTCTTTTCATAGCGACACGTCTGGTCTGTTCAAAATATTGAAAAATACGAAACAAAATATTGCATATATAGAAAAACTGTCGCCTAATGAAGATCTGTATACTTTTACTGTAAAATTAAGCATTTATTATTATTTAAAACTACCATGTCATACTGTGAAACTTTTATAATTAATACCTTAACTTTGGTGCATAGTTCCAGGCTCAGACCACTTTCCCCTTGTTCTACTAGAGGTGTACTATTACCCCACAAAGATTTGTGTATTTTTACTGTATAGTTTTGGATTTATTAGTATTCAAAACTACCAGTTCATACTGTAATACAGTCAACTTTGATCATTAATAACTTGACTTTGGTGCATAGTTCCAGGCTCAGACCACTTTCCCCTTGTTCTACTAGAAGTGTACTATCACCACACAAAGATTCATGTATTTTTACTGTATAGTTTATGATTTATTAGTACTTGAAAGTACTATGTCATACTGTAATACAGTCAACTTTGATAATCAATAACTTGACTTTGGTGCATAGTTCCAGGCTCAGACCACTTTCCCCTTGTTCTACTAGAAGTGTACTATCACCACACAAAGATTTGTGTATTTTTACTGTATAGTTTACGTTTTAGCAGTATTTGAAAGTGCTTTGACATACTGTAATAAAGTCAACTTTCATGATTAATAACTTGACTTTGGTGCATAGTTCCAGGCTCAGACCACTTTCCCCTTGTTCTACTAGATGTGTACTATCACCACACAAAGATTCATGTATTTTTACTGTATAGTTTATGATTTATTAGTATTCAAAACTACCATGTCATACTGTAATACAGTCAACTTTGATCATTAATAACTTGACTTTGGTGCATAGTTCCAGGCTCAGACCACTATCCCCTTGTTCTACTAGATGTGTACTATCATCACACAAAGATTCGTGTATTTTTACTGTATAGTTTATGATTTATTAGTATTCAAAACTACCATGTCATACTGTAACTGTATGGGCCGTATAGTCAACTTTAATCGTTAATAACTAGACTTTGGTGCATAGTTCCAGGCTCAGACCACTTTCCTCTTGTTCTACTAGAAGTGTACTATTACCCCACAAAGATTCGTGTATTTTTACTGTATAGTTTTGAATTTATTAGTATTCAAATCTACCATGTCATGCTGTAATACAGTCAATTTTAATCATTGATAACTTGACTTTGGTGCATAGTTCTAGTCTCAGACCACTTTCCCTTTGTTCTACTAGAAGTGTACTATCACCACACAAAGATTCTTGTATTTTTACTTTATAGTTTAGGATTTAGCAGTACTTGAAAGTACTATGTCATACTGTAATACAGTCAACTTTGATAATCAATAACTTGACTTTGGTGCATAGTTCCAGGCCCAGACCACTTTCTCCTTATTCTACTAGACGTCTACTATCATCACACAAAGATTTGTGTATTTTTACTGTATAGTTTACGTTTTAGCAGTATTTGAAAGTGCTTTGACATACTGTAATAAAGTCAACTTTCATGATTAATAACTTGACTTTGGTGCATAGTTCCAGGCTCAGACCACTTTCCCCTTGTTCTACTAGAAGTGTACTATCACCACACAAAGATTCATGTATTTTTACTGTATAGTTTATGATTTATTAGTACTTGAAAGTACTATGTCATACTGTAATACAGTCAACTTTGATCATTAATAACTTGACTTTGGTGCATAGTTCCAGGCTCAGACCACTTTCCCCTTGTTCTGCTAGATGTGTACTATCACCCCACAAAGATTCGTGTATTTTTACTGTATAGTTTAGGATTTAGCAGTACTTGAAAGTACTATGTCATACTGTAATACAGTCAACTTTGATGATCAATAACTTGACTTTGGTGCATAGTTCCAGGCTCAGACCACATTCCCCCTGATCTACTAGAGATGTACTATCACCCCACAAAGATCTGTGTACTTTTACTGTATAGTTTAGGATTTTAGTAGTACCATGTTATGCCGAAATATGGCCCTTACAGTCAAGCATAAAACCAATAAGTACTGCACTACAAACAGTGTAGTGTGTACCTTTTTTTTTATTGTTTTAAGTCTGTATTGTGAAGAGAGAATAATTGCATTAAATCTAATCCTGAATATTTGGTTATATACATTTTGTATTTACATTTTAGTGTTCAAAACTAGATATTACAATGTGTAAGAACAGAGACGGCAATAACTTTGATAAAACAAACTCCAGACATGGGAAATGGTTTAATGAGAACAAATAACGATTTCAGTATCCATCCATTTTCAACTGCTTTTTCTTGGGGCGTTCGCGGGGGCAACAGTCTAAGCAAACTCCAAACTTCCCTCTCTCCGGACACTTCCTCCAGTTCAGCCCAGCCCAGGACCTGTTTGCCTTGGGAGACCCTACCAGGGGCATTTAGCCCCCAACAACATAGCTCCCGGGGTCATTCAGGCACACAAACTCCTCCACCACGTTAATGTATGTTTCACACATAAATATTCAGTTTTTGACTGTTCCATGACTTTATATTAAACATTAAAATTTAGTTTCAATATTAAAAGTCACACTTTGGAGTCCTAACAGATGGTAATAAAAGGATTTAATGTGTGTGTGCTTAGCCTCACTCAGTTTTTTTATGAAAAGTGACATAATCTGGGCCTGGCATTATGCACTAAAGTCAAGTTATTCATCATCATAGTTGAATATAAGGCCCATAGAGTATTACAGTATGACCTGGAAGTTTTGAATACTAATAAATCCTAAACTATACAGTAAAAATACACGAATCTTTGTGTGGTGATAGTACACATCTAGCAGAAATAGGAGAAAGTGGTCTGGGCCTGGAACTATGCACCAAAGTCAAGTTATTGATTATCAAAGTTGACTGTATTACAGTATGACATAGTACTTTCAAGTACTAATAAATCATAAACTATACAGTAAAAATACATGAATTTTTGTGGGGTGATAGTACACATCTAGTAGAACAAGGGGAAAGTGGTCTGGGCCTGGAACTATGCACCAAAGTCTAGTTATTAACGATTAAAGTTGACTATACGGCCCATACAGTTACAGTATGACATGGTAGTTTTGAATACTAATAAATCATAAACTATACAGTAAAAATACACGAATCTTTGTGGGGTGATAGTACACATCTAGTAGAACAAGGGGAAAGTGGTCTGGGCCTGGAACTATGCACCAAAGTCAAGTTATTGATCATTAAAGTTGACTATACGGCCCATACAGTTACAGTATGACATGGTAGTTTTGAATACTAATAAATCCAAAACTATACAGTAAAAATATACAGATCTTTGTGGGGTAATAGTACACCTCTAGTAGAACAAGGGGAAAGTGGTCTGAGCCTGGAACTATGCACCAAAGTCAAGTTATTAATGATCAAAGTTGACTGTATTACAGTATGACATGGTAGTTTTGAATACTAATAAATCATAAACTATACAGTAAAAATACATGAATCTTTGTGGGGTAATAGTACACCTCTAGTAGAACAAGGGGAACGTGGTCTGAGCCTGGAACTATGCACCAAAGTCAAGTTATTAATGATCAAAGTTGACTGTATTACAGTATGACATAGTACTTTCAAGTACTAATAAATCATAAACTATACAGTAAAAATACACGAATCTTTGTGGGGTGATAGTACACATCTAGTAGAACAAGGGGAAAGTGGTCTGGGCCTGGAACTATGCACCAAAGTCAAGTTATTGATCATTAAAGTTGACTATACGGCCTATACAGTTACAGTATGAACTGGTAGTTTTGAGTACTAATAAATCCAAAACTATACAGTAAAAATATACAGATCTTTGTGGGGTAATAGTACACCTCTAGTAGAACAAGAGGAAAGTGGTCTGAGCCTGGAACTATGCACCAAAGTCAAGTTATTAATGATCAAAGTTGACTGTATTACAGTATGACATGGTAGTTTTGAATACTAATAAATCATAAACTATACAGTAAAAATACACGAATCTTTGTGTGATGATAGTACACATCTAGTAGAACAAGGGGAAAGTGGTCTGAGCCTGGAACTATGCACCAAAGTTAAGGTATTAATTATAAAAGTTTCACAGTATGACATGGTAGTTTTAAATAATAATAAATGCTTAATTTTACAGTAAAAGTATACAGATCTTCATTAGGCGACAGTTTTTCTATATATGCAATATTTTGTTTCGTATTTTTCAATATTTTGAACAGACCAGACGTTTCGCTATGAAAAGAGGAAGTCGCGACGAGCGTGTTTTGTTCTCTGCTGTAAAGCGCGTAATACGGGCGCAAGACGTTTCTGAAGCGCGGCTGGCTGAACGACGAATGAACGAACGACGGCTCACTTGACCGCAGTGTCGCACTTCTGCCTACACCAGAATAATATAATATTTATTATTAAACGATGATGATATATTGTATAAAATTAATTGTATTCAGCGTTAGAAAACAATTTTGTACTGTATGCAACTTCTGAATTACGAAAACTTACAACCAGTGCATTGGTTTTGTCCTATAACCGAAGATGTGTTATGTTCACTTTCATGATGTAAAGATTCTCAATTGAAATAAATAATTTTTTCAGTTTTTGTTGTTGTTTTTTTTGTACTTTTGAATAAAGTTGGCCTGACTACGATTGGTTTTCTCAATTATATATCATTTATCAAATTAGAGGATTTTATATGGTTATTTATAATTTTCCTCATCAAACAAAACACTGAAGACAGCATTATGCAGACACTCAAATACCTTTTATTCGCTTTTTATTTATTTTAAACTGAACAATTCAGGCGGCACGGTGGTGCACCCCCGTGACCCCGCATTAGGGAATAAGCGGCTTACAAAATGGATGGATGGAACTGAACAATTCTACCTGAACTATTGCCTCTATGAGACCACAAGGGAGAGCAAAAGTACATAATTTGCCCCCCCCCCACAAACTTTAAGCATTTTAAGATAAATGGACAGGGAGCACATACAATAAACAATACAATTAAACAATAGTATTACTAGACACTGATTTGTACAGTGTGTATTAGGGTTGTGAAAAGACAACAGATCAGTTTAGATGAACCACGTAATTTACAAAACATTCCTGGAAACCTGAGCCAGAGGAACGGCACCACTCTGTGTTTTGATCCAACCACAGCATACGCAGACATATATTACTTCAGGATTGACACAGGCTAATGAAGGACACAGCTGATCCTCAGACTCATGTTTGGTTCTGGCCTCGTTTTTAATGTAATCTGACTGTACTGATTAGAGCAGCAGTCAGGGGAAGAGACTGTTACATGTTTTGTGGTATTAACAACTATGCCAGTATGTCAGTGACTTTATTAATGATCTATGAGTGGATGCGCTGCCGGGTCCAGTTACAACGACTGAAGTAATGCAGAGATTGTGTGAGGATGAAAACTTCTGACTTCCTCTTACACTGAAGCAGAACCAACGTATCTGTGTTGGTGTCACATCCAACAGGTTCACTCACATTTACACTCAACTTTCATGTTCCAGGTTTCAGTACAGCTCTGCTAGAACCTACAAATGGCTTTTTGTGGTCATTTTTGTATTGGATCATTTTGAGCCGTGGCTACAGTCGATGAGAAGACTGAAAGAATGAAGAATGAATGAGAAATGAAAAAAAGAAAGATTTTTATTGAGCTTGTCCTCATTTATTTCATTTAAATAAATGCATGTTTTATTAATTTCATATCAATCTGTAAATGATACAATTAAAACCAGAGAAAAGTCATGTTTTGTTGTTTCCAGTTAATGAGTCAGTGAACATGGAGACGGTCATTGTGTTGAGTGTCCTCTGTGTTTAGGTGGGATGATGCTTTTTTATTCAAGTGAACTTCATTTAGAAGAAAAACAGATTAAAACCATGACATCACTAAAGTAGAAATAAACATATACTGAATGTTATCAATTTTTTGATTATCTCACATTTTGTTGATTATGATCTGATTTTACAGAAGCGTTGACTCAGTGTTTTCTTCCTCTAGTTCTTATCACTGCACCAAAGACCATATTATGGAGAGACCTCGACCAATGTGATCTACAACAGCAGTGGAACAGTTACAACCTACCCAAATTACTGAAAACCTGAATCAGAGAAACTGCACCACTCTTTTCTAAATTAACCACAACATACACAGACATTTACTACTTCAGGATGAGCTGTTTAACAGATAAATGTTGTAGGTGAGGTGAGGGTTTTGCTTGAATTAGACCATTTATTGTATTTAAATATTAATTTTATGAACAGCTAAATTAAAACAGAGAAAACATAAGTTCAGGTTGCGAAATTGTTTGAGCTCTAATGTTTTCTGTATCATGTGTGATCTGAACCCACAGATTCTCTAGGTACTAACATCACAATCTTAGGTGATCCGAAGGAGAAAGTGTCCGTTACTATAACCTGCTCAGCTTTTGCTCCCTGTCCACACTTCCCTCCTAAACTCACCTGGAATCTACAACAAGACTCTCAACCACAGAGAGGAAAACACAGATGGAACGTTCACTACTAAAATCCAGGAGACCATCACTCCGTCAGATCAAGATAATGCACACAAAATCAGCTGTTCTGCCTCATACCCTCTGACTGAAGGTGTCAAGACAGCAGAGACTGTGATGAACCTTAGTGTTTCATGTAGGACACCCACCTACGACATGTTACTGGATCCTGTCGCTACACAACTAATCTGAATTAACTAAGTCAGTGTGACACTTTCCTCAGATGCACCCAGGGACACCCCAGCCTCCATTAGTCCATCCACTTCGGTGTCAGCAGGTAGCTGGGTTAGCCTGACCTGCTCCAACAGAGCAAAGTCTTCTGTCAGTAGCTTTACCTGGTTCCAGATCAGCACTGATGGAGCCACGGCAGTGTCAGAGGAAGCCGTCTACACATTTAATGCCACGAGTGGAGGAGATTACTACTGTGTGGCCTCTAACAGTCTTGGAAATCAGGCATCACCACAGGTTCATCTGATTATTGGAGGTAAATACAGAAACTGGGGGGTTAGGACAGGTGTTGATGTTGAATAAATAAATGTAATGTACCTCATTACATCCAGTCAGTCGTGGTTGATGCATGCTCTAATATTTCTGTTGCTGTAAGAGTTGAAAAGTTTAGACATAGACACTTTCTGTATCTGCCTTAGAGCTCTAAGCCACAATCTTACACCCTCAAAGATTCACAAGTTGTTCATCAAAGCCTTGTCTTTCATGTAGTCGAGAAATTGTGGTGATTACTCTTTCAGTCACAAAGCTTTTAAAGCTTCAGCAATTTTAAGAGAGTTCTTGAAATATTTTATCTGCATATATTTGGTGTTTTTCTATGTTTTTACTGTTAGGATCAAGTCAACTGCCATCAGTTTGATGAACTACATCATAATTCCTAAATGTTATTTAATTATTCTTTCTTTCAATTAAATTATTTCTTTTTGTTCTGTAAACAATTAGCATTGTTAAGACCACCTTTATGTATCTTCCGATATATTCAGCCAGACTTTAAATCACCTATGTTCAGCATTAGTTCGCTGTCAGTGAGAATGTTTGTTTTGGTTGTTAGGTTTTACTTGTTTTGTCGTAATTTAGGCTGTAAATCAATCAATGCAGCTTTAATTTATGTCTCAATTACTGTATATCCCCAAAAATAACACCTGCATTTTTTATAACCTTATCTTTTTTATTTGTATATATAAAACCTGTCTGTCTCAAAGTGATTTCTAACCTACGACTTCCTCTGGGCAGAGCCACCCCTGACAGCACCTCCACCACAGGTCCCCAATCAAGGCGATAGCAGGCAGAGCCAAGTCCTTTTCTACACCCAGAGAGCGGGGACACACCTTCCCATCAGACTGTTTTGCTTATTTATTATTTACCAAATTAAAATTTTAGATGTTTACTGTCCCTATAAAACATAATACTGTAAACAGTGTTATGCAATCATCCAAATTTCTTTTATTCAAAAGATGCTATAGGAACAGTTCTGTCTTACAATGTTCAAAGACCACATACTTACACAGGCAGTGTATAATAACCAACAGGTGGAACAATAAAATTACTAGAAACTGTACAGTGTACAGTGTGTTTGAGGGTTATGGAAAGACAACTGTCAGATCAGATGCTGTTGTACCATGTCAGTATGTGGTACTGTTGGGTTTATTCATGCTTTCAGGCCCTGACATCATTCAGAACTCCACCAGGTAGGTGCGGGCCTTCATGAGGCGTTTATGGCGACTTTGCAAAGCTGCCCTCTTGCTGCCAATGTCCATGTCCTCCTTCAGGAAGAACTCCAAATTCTCCTTGTCATGAAGCATCTGCAGCATCTCACTCTGCAGCTGGACAGCAGACTCCTGCAACATCTGGTAGCGGATCACCAGCGGGATCTGGTCCGCCAGACGCTGGCTGGCGATCTGAAGGTGAAACCCATGACTGTTACTGGAGAAACATGTTAAAGCCTGTCTACATACCAGTGTCGTTCATTCATCCAAATTTAAACCTACCTTGTAATAGGACTTAAGGTGCAACATCAGCTCCTGAAGGGTTGCGTTATTATTGCTGTGAAAAACTAAGCTTACAGAAAATTGAGGGCTTTCCCTGCCTTCCTCCTCTATCATTTCTTTCTTTCTGTCACTCAGGCTGCTGCTGTACATCCTGTCCTGGGAGTAAACGAGCATCTCCATCTTGAACTGAGTTCTTATCATGGACTCAGCAGTGGGCTCTCTCGCTTGCTTAATGGCTTCAATCTTTGCCTGGAAAATAAGATGTGGGTGTTTAAATCATAGGCTTAAATTATTGTGTAATTAAAATGATGTCAAGGACACATAGAGGACCTTAGCTGTTTTCAAGAGGTTAGGAAATCCAGTGAAGCTACATTGGGCAAGGTGCAGGAACATTTTCCTAACAGCATCTGAAAAAAGTAAAAAGCCCAAGAAGACATACAAGCACCTTGTTAGCTAACAGCTGAATGACAAGTTTATTGCTTTGTTGTCACATACCTGATATATCCTTCAGTTTCTTTACAGCTGGTTCTTCCAGCTGTTTGACTTGCTCTTTGACAATGACCTCAAATGTCTTGTAGTTAATGAAGCCTGGTAATTCTCTTCCACGGTACTTCTCCTCATGTTCCTCCACCTCTCTCTCAATTCTTTCATTAACTACAGGACAAACACAACCATGAGAGGTCTGTTGATGAGCAGCTCCATTTCACATTGAGATCACACTTACACATTTCCCCTGAACGGTCCAGGTGGTCGTTCCACTTTTCAAACTCTTTTCTAATCACGGAAAACACGTTAAGCCGTTCTCCAAACTTGACTTCTTCTCCTGTAGTCAGACTGATGGCATCCTGAGTGAATGTATTTATTTTCTAAAATAAAAGACCAAATAACAAAAGCATTAAATTAAATGATATTCAAATTGTTAGTCAGCATTTTTCTTCAACAGAAGGGTGGAGCTCACATCAATGAGGAAGACGAGTCTTTCAGCTGCATCAGACGGGGGTCCGGTGCCGTACTTCTCCAGCTCAGCTCGAGTCTGTGCTAGTTTCTCCTCAATCTGCTCCTCCAAGCGAGGTAGAGACCTCTGAAAATAACACAGCAGGGATCAAAGTACAAAGACTGAATACAATTGATACCATAAAACAGTTCAATGAAGCATTGTTAAACTTCTTACCTGGATGTGATGCACCAGCTCAATTGTGAGTTTCTCAGCCAGTTTGGGAACAGTGGCGTGGCCATCGCTGTAGAGCGAGCTACAGCAAGAACAAGAAGCTGCTCTGAAACACTCACATACAGAAGATGATACAAAATACCTGAAAGGAGGAACTTACTGGAAATACGCATGATCCTTGAAGAAGGCTTTCTCTCTTTCAATGGCTTCAGTAAGAGAGACTTGTTCTGTGATCTCCTTCTGACCTCGACACCTGACGATCATGTAGCCTTTCTTCAGGTGGATGACCTCATTATAGACGATGTCCACCACCGTCTCCTCTGTGCCTTTGTCCACCAGATCAGGCTTGGTCAGGATTCCTGACAAACAGACCAGCCAAACTGAATGGAAAACTGTTCAAATGTGACATATGTAATAAAAAATACTTTGCTTTATTCAGTTAGCTTTACCCAAAGTCCTCTCTCCATCATGGTCCACTTCCTGTGCCATCTTCAGAGCCTCTGTGGTTGCTATGTCCACATTGGACGGAACAACCACCAGACTGATGGTTTCTTGTTTTGAGATGAATTTATGGATCAATCTCTTTATCTGAACGTATCAATTAAAATTGTGTATTAGTTTATAAGTAGAACAACTAACCGATTTTTCCACGTCAGTGTGGTTCAAGGGCAGAGTTAACACACCTGATCACCGATGTTCTCTGGTTGTCCCTTTACAGCCACCCTGGCGATGCCGGGCAGGTCGATGAGTGTCAGGTCGGGAACATCAGGAGACGCAATCTCCAGACTGATCAGGTCATCGCTGATGCCCACACCCACCCCAGCCATTTCATCCTGAGCTGGAAACACAAAGAAGTTTCCCTGCATGTTAGATTTAGAGCTTCCAACAGACAAAGTCTGTAAGTGTAAAAGAATCAAAGGTGCAATTAAGGACAAAGAATGTATATATAAGTGATGATTCAACTTTATACTGCAAGTGGTTTTGTGCTCTTAGGAGCTAGGAATAGGAGCTGATTTACCTTTTCTGATCTTTTTCTCCACCTCTGCAGGGTCTTCCAGTTCTTCTTCATGGTTTGCATAGCTGATCTTTCCGTACCAGTCCTCTCCATTGTTCTTCCTCTTCATCTTCAGTTCAAGAGGGCATCTTGTCACGATGCCTGAAGTAACAATCAATCGATCGATTGGTCAGCTTCTCTCTGACACATTGCCGTATTTTTTATCACGGCTAGTTTCTTGATGCTTAGGACTGAAAGTGAAATGTCTCCATAATTACCGGGTGAACCATCAAAAACTACCAACGTGTCGCACCATGGCTGCCCTAATGTGGAATCAATAAAGTTTCAGTAATAATAACAACAGATTTAATGGTGGTGGTTTGATTTGGCGCCATCTGGTCACAAAGTCAATGACCAAATGCTGACATTGCCACCAGCTTCAACTCTTTATAGTATTTAGATATATATGGTTGTATATTGTTGAAGCGGCGTCCAGTAACTTGCGTGATAGATAAATAATTTGTGGGAGAGGAGAACAATTACCTGAACATGAACAGTCGATATATACAATTGTAAAACCACCACTGTCCTTTAAGCATGAAACTTTCTCTTTTGGCAAAGGTGAAACCATATTGGTGTTTTTTGTCGTAAATAAGGGGCCGTAAATAAAATAACGTAGCTTTAATTAACGTTCCAATTATTCACCTTTATTCATTTATCTATTTATTATAAAACATAATCTCCCACATCATTTGCAGGCGAACACGGTTTCCTTCAAAGTGACTTTTCTCACCTACCGCTTCCTCTGGGCAGAGCCACCCCTGACAGCGCCTCCAGCACAGAGCTCTTCCCTGAGCTTTGGTCCCCAATCACGGCGATAGCAGGCAGAGCCAAGTCCTTCTCTACACCCAGAGAGCGAAGAGAGTCGATGAGGTCGATGCAGGGACGCACCTTCTCCTCGAACTGTTGGTTCAGGCTGTTCATGGCGACTGATTCTATGAGGAAAATGTGGTGTTTCTGAGTTGAGTTAAAAGACTGTTGCAGTGACTATACAGGGATGCGGGTGCTCAGTGAGTGAGTGTGGCGTCAGTGGAGCTCCACACCCTCCGGTGAAGGAATCTGTAAGTTTCGTTTCTTTAACTTTCATTAATACGATGCTGGCGCGAAAAGTAATTGTCTTCTTCCTGAAACCACGAACCATGTCGTGTCTCAGGTAGAACAGGTCCTTTGTTTCCACATTCCATTACTGGCTATTGTGGTTACGTTGCAGATTTTGTATATTTTATTTATAGAGGCACATGCAATACATTAGGATTTGGGGTATATATGGCCTTTTAAGGTTGTAATGTTCATTATTGTTTTTTTTTATATAAATCATCATTGTGGAATTCAGGTTTCTTTTGGTTTATGTTGCTTCCTGCAAGCCAGGGTCGTAACACTATGTTTATCTGTTGTTTTAGTACAGGCAGGTTGTGACCTACATAATACTGAACATTTCACTAATCTACAATTCTGATTGCAGTACCTTTTTTGATGATGGCAAACCTGGTAAAATGGGATGAGGTCTGTATACTTTACCCTAACCGAGGTCCCGAGCTGTGACACACAATAATTTATGGTTGACTATGTGTTTTTAATGGAGGGTGATGTTCATTTAATTTTTGGAAATGTGGAATGGGCATCACATATGTATTATAAAACAAATGGTTAGGTTATGTTCACTATATGCATTGGACTACTAAATGTTGCCCTGGGAGAATTCAGGAGGATACCCAACTACAACGCATGGTAGCCTGGGTGCCTGGAGAAAAAGAAAGGAGGGGCCAACACCCTACATTGTTTAATTTTGCTGGTGTCCCAATTTTGCTGTTTGATTTGTACTTTCTTATAAGCACTGTATTTTACGAGTTTTCCATGAATTATGAATTTTTGAGAGGGTTGAAATGCAATATGAAGATTTAAACTGAGAGGGCAACTCCACTGGTCACGTGTGTCTTAAACAGTAGCAACAATATACTCTAGACAACTAATTGTGTGGCAGATTCAATTTGAAATTATTCCAGAAATATACAGTGTCAACTCACAGTTTTGAGATGAGAGCTTGATGGTTTGAATGTATACCATATGGTACAGATATTAGCTATGTCAAATATGGTAAGGCTGTTTTATTAAAATCTGTACTGCCTCCTCTGATTGGGTTAAGGTTAAGGTCTCATTTTCTCTACCTTTGCATTATTCTACTGTCTTTTTCAGGGAGAACCTTAAAGTGTACTGTGGTCCAGAGCAGGGGAGATCAGTGCATACACCACAAAGGTGTGATGTCAAGAGCCCACTGTCCTCAAGTCACTGGCCCCGGTGGAATGTCTCTCTGGACCAATTAAATTGTGACGAATCAGTAAGGCGGGAGCCAGAGATCGGGGTGTAAAGGACAGATACAAACCATAAACTATTAGACAGTCAAACAGAAGATCAGATGTTTAAACTTGATGTATGACGGGACACAAGAGATTAGTTGTTTTTGTAAGAACTGAACCTCATTTAGAACTGAGCTGAGATCAGGAGATGCTTTTCATGAGTGGTTCCTGCATATGTCATACAATCTGTAGGTGGACAGTTTGACATTGCTGTGTAGTGGAACCACATCTTAGATGTTACAAAATATTTCACACTGACTTTTGCAGAGAACAATATCCTGTCAAATATATGGATACATTACTTTCTAATGACTAAGGAGCAGAATTTACCATTTTTACAACCATAGGGGGTGCACCGTTCCCAGAAGTACTGCAATACTGGGTCGATGCGTGGAGTGGACGGAGCAAGCCCCTATTCCATCTCCCTGCTCCAAAAATCAATTTAATATATGGTCCCCGGGTAGGGGACGTATCAGATATTAAACTGATAAGAACAGATACTACACTTGATCTTAGCCAAAAGGCCGAGAAGCGATACCGCCATGACGTAGAAGCTGAAGTACACGTTCTCCCAACAGTCAGTCTCAGTGACGGTGCAAACGTCTACGTTCAGTTGAACAGTAGATTAGAGTTTAACAGTGTGGTCCAGTGGGACCAAATGCTAAGACGTGCAACGCTTACAGGAAACGGAGGAAAGGGTTGCTCCTTAAACGTTTAAAGTCATGGTTAGTAGGGCGCCACTGGGTCATGTGACAGGCTATTGTCCAATAGGATTCATAATAAATTGGTGCTGATGACGTTTGTCATTATTACTTCTGTGTTAACTAGTCTAGCCTCAGATGAGCTAATACAAACAAATCTATCATCTTTCTCACTGAAGAAAAACTGTTTGCTCGATTAACAAGTTGACAAATAAAACTGCAGCTTCCACATCTAGTGGAGAAAAGAGAAATACATCGAAATGTAATAAATAAAACGGGTACGGTAAAGATCAACTGAATGAATGAAGCTTGTATTTATTACAGCAGAGTAGTTAAAGAACAGATTTGAGAGTAGATTTTTTACGTGAGCCATAGCTTCATTCATACAATACTCAACGCCAATACCTTTTGAACACTTAATCAGGGGAGAGCGCGAACGCAGTCCCCCACTACCAGAAATTATGCAGTCGAGATTCCCACATTTGGGGAATTCGCAGAGGTCAGACAGCCTCAGTGCAATGGCTGAGCCTCGCCCTGGGTGAACCACCTACATGATCATGGTATCTCCCCTGCCAGGTAAGTATGAGTTGCTGAACCCGCGCTCGGGAGCCCCTTTCACACGTGATCCCTGATGACTGACGGTGCTGAAAATCATTAAACTCACAAAGTACAACGTCTCAGAAGGACGTGAAAGCACAGAAATCCACCCCAAAGGAAATGCGTTATACATAAGGACACAGACGTTATTTATATTTTTTACGATAGAATACCACATCTCCCATCGTGCTTTGTAGCAGTTCCCGGAAGTACGACACCCAGAAGAACAGCTTTATTGAGTTCTACTGGGCTCCACTGTTTACTTTAGGGACTGTTTTAACCGTTTATACGGTAGTTAAATGTCTACAGTGATAAAGAACGGTTCGTCCAAAATTTACCGGTGACCATATACTTGTAAACAACCAATCGCGTGGCAGAACTGAACCGCAGACAACCAATCGAGTCGCAGCTGAAATCAGACAAACAGCGCCTGCGTGGGTAAAAAGCGACTCCACATTTCTTTTAACACAGACTGTTACATATAGTTTAGATCAGCCGAAGTCTGTTTCTGCACATTACTTAAATTGCAAAGCTGCCTGAGGACCTGTTTTGCGGTAGGAAAGAAATATAGAATTATTTGTTTCCGCGACCGTTAGAGGATGAAGCGAAATCAATGTGTGTCTTTTAGATGCACGACTTTATATAGAAGTTTGTTCTCTGACAAAGGAAACATTTTGAAGCAACAACCGTTTCTTAAGTTACTATGTAAAAATGTCTGATTATATCTTTGAAGGTGCAAAGAAATTTGGACTCATCAGATCATATTTCCAAAGTTTAGCTGTTTTGATCTTTAGTCGTTGCTACAACCTCATTATTAGACCATATTTTTGCATTAGCTGGATAAAGGACTTTGAAGGAATGTTGTTGCTTCAAGTCCATTAGAAATAACGCTAGTTTTGTCGGCTAGTGACGCTAGTTTTGTCGGCTTTAAATAGTTTTCATCTTCATTTGAAACAAACGAGTTAACGTTACAAAATGTTTCCTTTGTCAGAAAACAAACTTCCACGACTAAAGTTGTGCAGCTAAAAGTACACATTCACAATATTCTACTGGCCCGCTTCATCCTTTCGCGGAAACCAACAATTATTTCCTACCGCAAAACATGTCACCATACGTCCACAGGCAGCTTTGCCATTTAAGTAATGTGCAAAATCAAACTCTCTGACCTAACATATGTGGAACAGTCTGTGTTAAAAGAAATGTCGAGTCGCTTTCTACCCACGCAGGAGCGGGTGCGAGCGCCGATTGTCTAATTTCAGCCGCGACTCGAGGAACCGCATTAACTGCAGCAATGCACGATGGGAGACGTCCCTCTAGGATGTTGTACTTTGTGAGTTCAAAGAGTTTCAGCACCGTCAGTCATCAGGGATCACGTGTGAAAGGGTCTCCTGAGAGCGGGTTCAGCAACTCATACTTACCTGGCAGGGGAGATACCATGATCGGGGTGTAAAGGACAGATACAAACCATAAACTATTGGACGGTCAAACAGAATATCAGCCGTTTAAACTTGATGTATGACGGGACACAAGAGATTAGTTGTTTTTGTAAGAATGTTACAAGAAGAGTGTTGAACCTAACCAGTCACAGAGCACATGATGACTATGTTGGGATCACAGAATAAAGGATTCAACCTTTGAATATATGACTTGGCGTTTACATGAGTCTGTGTCACCGAACCTCATTTAGAACTGAGCTGAGATCAGGAGATGCTTTTCATGAGTGGTTCCTGCATATGTCATACAATCTGTAGGTGGACAGTTTGACATTGCTGTGTAGTGGAACCACATCTTAGATGTTACAAAATATTTTACACTGACTTTTGCAGAGAACAATATCCTGTCAAGTATATGGATACATTACTTTCTAATGACTAAGGAGCAGAATCTACCATTTTCACATCCATAGGGGGTGCACCGTTCCCAGAAGTACTGCAATACTGGGTCGATGCGTGGAGTGGACGGAGCAAGCCCCTATTCCATCTCCCTGCTCCACAAATCAATTTAATATATGGTCCCCGGGTAGGGGACGTATCAGATATTAAACTGATAAGAACAGATACTACACTTGATCTTAGCCAAAAGGCCGAGAAGCGATACCGCCATGACGTAGAAGCTGAAGTACACGTTCTCCCAACAGTCAGTCTCAGTGACGGTGCAAACGTCTACGTTCAGTTGACCAGTAGATTAGAGTTTAACAGTGTGGTCCAGTGGGACCAAATGCTAAGACGTGCAACGCTTACAGAAAACGGAGGAAAGGGTTGCTCCTTAAACGTTTAAAGTCATGGTTAGTAGGGCGCCACTGGGTCATGTGACAGGCTATTGTCCAATAGGATTCATAATAAATTGGTGCTGATGACGTTTGTCATTATTACTTCTGTGTTAACTAGTCTAGCCTCAGATGAGCTAATACAAACAAATCTATCATCTTTCTCACTGAAGAAAAACTGTTTGCTCGATTAACAAGTTGACAAATAAAACTGCAGCTTCCACATCTAGTGGAGAAAAGAGAAATGCATCGAAATGTAATAAATAAAACGGGTACGGTAAAGATCAACTGAATGAATGAAGCTTGTATTTATTACAGCAGAATAGTTAAAGAACAGAATTGAGAGTAGATTTTTTACGTGAGCCATAGCTTCATTCATAGGATTCATGCGATACTCAACGCCAATACCTTTTGAGCACTTAATCAGGGGAGAGCGCGAACGCAGTCCCCCACTACCAGAAATTATGCAGTCGAGATTCCCACATTTGGGGAATTCGCAGAGGTCAGACAGCCTCAGTGCAATGGCTGAGCCTCGCCCTGGGTGAACCACCTACATGATCATGGTATCTCCCCTGCCAGGTAAGTATGAGTTGCTGAACCCGCGCTCGGGAGCCCCTTTCACACGTGATCCCTGATGACTGACGGTGCTGAAAATCATTAAACTCACAAAGTACAACGTCTCAGAAGGACGTGAAAGCACAGAAATCCACCCCAAAGGAAATGCGTTATACATAAGGACACAGACGTTATTTATATTTTTATGATACAATACAACTTCTCCCATCGTGCTTTGCAGCAGTTACCGGAAGTACGAACCCCAGAAGAACAGCTTTATTTAGTCCTACGGAACTCCACTGTTTACTTTAAGTTTTAACCGTTTGTACGGTAGTTAAATGTCTACAGTGACGAAGACAAACGAAGAACGGTTTGTTCAAAATCTACCGATGACCATACATTCGTAGACAACGAATCGCGTGGCCGAGCTGAACCGTAGACAACCAACCGAGTCGCAGCTGATGTTAGATAAACAATCACAGCGCTCGCACCGGCTCCTGCGTGGGTAAAAAGCGACTCGACATTTCTTTTAACACAGACTGTTACATTTATTTTAGATGCGGGAGTTTAATTTTGCACATTACTTAAATTACAAAGCTGCCTGCTATTTACGGCGATCTGTCTTGCGGTAGGAAATAATTATTGGCTTCCGCGACCGTTGAAAGAATAAGGCGGAATGAATAGGTGTTCTTTTAGATGCACGAAGTTTTGCTGTTTTGTTATTTTGTTGTTGTTACAAGCTAATTAAAGAACACATATTTGCATTAGCTGGATAAATGCTACTTGTTGCTTCAAGTCCATTAGAAATAACGTGACGCTAGTTTTGTCGGCATTAAATAGTTTTCCTCGTAATTTAAGCAAAAGAGTTAACTTTACAAAATACCTCCTTTTTCAGAATACAAATTGGATCTACGAATAAAGTCGTGCATCTAAAAGTACACATATTCACAATAATCTGTCACGCTTCATCTTTTCGCGGAAACCAATAATTATTTTCTACCGCAACAGGTCACCATATGTCCACAGGCAGCCTGGCCATTTAAGTAATGCGCAGTAACAGACTCCGGTCTGTGTTAAACGAAATGTCTAGTCGCTTTTTACCCACGCAGGCGTCGGCGCGAGCGCTGTGATTGTTTGTCTAATTTCAGCTGCGACTCGATTGGTTGTCTGCGGTTCAGTTCTGCCACGCGATTGGTGTCTACAAGTATATGGTCACCGGTAGATGTTGGACGAACCGTTCTTGTTCTTCGTCACTGTAGACTTTAACTAATGTACACGCAGCTGAAACAGTTCCAAAAGTAAACAGTGGAGCCCAGTAGAACTCAATAAAACTGTTCTTCTAGGTGTCGTACATCCGGAAACTGCAGCAAAGGCCGACGGGAGATGTGATACTGTATTATAAAAATATAAATAATGTCTGCATCCTTTATTATATAACGCATTTCTCCTGTGTTGGATTTCTGTGCCTTCATGTCCCTCTAAGACGTTGTACTTTGTGAGTTTAATGATTTTCAGCATCGTCAGTCATCAGGGATCACGTGTGAAAGGGGCTCCCGAGCGCGGGTTCAGCAACTCATACTTACCAGGCAGGGGAGATACCATGATCATGTAGGTGGTTCACCCAGGGCGAGGCTCAGCCATTGCTCTGAGGCTGACTGATCTCTGCCAATGGGGGCTGTGGTCTTGGCAGTAGTGCAATTTGCGTTAGAAGGTGTTGGCTGAGAGTCTACAAACACTTAAAGTATATATAACGCCGTCATGTGGTGATTACTTGCCGTGCATATGCATTTAAGTCTTTCTACATCACTATCCGGCCTTGATTTTGAATGAAAATTAGTAATAATCCAATAAACTGATTTGCTAGTTGAATGACTTGACCAATGATTGATAAACTAATTGAAATCACACAATGTATTTGCTGTAACTGTTTATTTGGCATTAATTTAACATCTTGAACATTTGCATAAACATTAAAAATTATGCAATTTTACTTTAATATAAAGTTAAAGTTTTAATATAAATATTAAAACAATTTACAACATGTACAGTGGAGCTGCTCTCTGTGCACACTTGCATAAACTTGACAATTTGCATAAACATCAAGAATCTATACAATACTGCTTTATAATAAAATATTAAGAAAACTATTTACAACATGTACATTGGAGCTGCTCTCTGTGCTCACTTGCATAAACTTGACAATTTGCATAAACATCAAGAATCTATACAATACTGCTTTATAATAAAATATTAAGAAAACTATTTAACATGTACAGTGGAGCTGCTCTGTGGACAAGCTCACTGCATGAGAGCGTCTACAGCAGATACAAATTCCTCGTAGCTGGAATATATTCTGTTTTCCAGTCCCTTTGAGGAAGACATGCTCTTTACAGGAAAAAAAATTCTTTTTTTTGTATTTAGAATGTCCTTGAGTGGGTTTGCCACAGAGTGCACAAGCAGGCAAGTTTTTCACCTTGGTTTCCAGGGCTGGTCATCACGTTTCCGCTTGTAGTAGGTAGATCTTGCCCAGGACGGAGGGGTACTGCTGCTGGGCATTGTGCAGGGGGTTACAGTTTGTGAAGAGGGGTCTGCTGTGGGTGAAGACACAGTGGTCAAAGGCCTGGTGACTGTGGATGTGACAGGGGTTTTGATCGCCAGCCGTGGGAGTAGCAGGGGTGGTGGTGTGTGGCACTGAAAAGCATCGACATGTGGATGTCAGCTGTCTGTTTTATCACGGATGGTGGTGGTGGTGGTGGTGGTGGTGGGTGACTCTGAGAGGCTGCCATGTGGATGCCAGTCCTCTGCTTTAACAGCTTTGTTCCAGCTGTGCTTGGAGTGGGCACATACACCATGGTGGGGTAGTCTGAGGGGGCAGGACTGCTGGCTGATGTGGAGCTGGAGGCAGGACTGCAGATGAGACAGATGTTTTTTTTGTAATGATGGACGGCTGCTTCGTAGCGCGCACATTGAGGAGCCTTTCCTGGCGACGGATTAAGTCCCGCACTGTCTTAATGTTTATTTTTGGCAGAGGAATTCCTGCCTTGCTGAGGACCGGATCATGTACTAAAATCCGGTGTTGAATCCGGTCATAGGCTTTCAGGATGGAAGCCTTTTCTGGGCTGGTTTGACACCCTCCAGGTGACCGCAGCCACAACAGTTTGACCAGTATGTACATTAGCCTGTTGTTGTTAGCATCTTGTTGAGCTGGTGCGTAGCGTTTGGCCATCTTTACCTTTTGAATCACTGCAGCGTCAACAAGATCATCTCTCTTGGTGCGACAGTAGAGAGTGTTGCCCCAGTGTGTCCTGTACAGCTGGTTGAACCTTTCTGGCTGCTTGTCATGCTCCTCCACTGCATCCCAGGCCTCCAGGACCTTGGACCTCTGCTCAATGTTTAGTGACAGCTTATCCTCTGTTAAGCCGATCTCCACTAGCACAGAGCAGAATTTCTCCAGCTTGTCAAAGCTCGGAAGAGGACTCGGACTGCAGGCGTCTTCCTGAATTAAATTATACAGTAAATCTACATTTCAGAAAAGCAGCACTCTTAAATGTTTGCGTTTACTTGTTTTGCTCTTGTTTGTTAGTTAAGTTTTTATAAAAAGTTAGTTTTTATAGTTTTTAAATGCAACTTACAAAGGCTGGTGAGTGGACAGTGGAGGTGTCGCGGCTGGTCATATTGATGTGGGGCAGGCCAGCATCCAGCACATCAGTCTGGGCCTCTGGGTCACTCTGATAGGCCTCATCAGCCTCTGTATCTTGGTGACCCAGCTGGACGACTTCCTCCTCTGGACCAGGTCCATCATGAACCATGTCCTGCAGGGAAAATGGCCGTGGTCCTCCTGTGCTCTGGCTGAACAGGTACTCCAACCCAAGCAGCTCGTTAGACGCCACATTAACCGGGGCCCGATAATTCCCCTCCTCGGTCGTTCAATCAGCGGCGCTGAATACGTCCGGTGCCTCCATCCTTTACCCCCAAACACAGCATCTGAGCTCCTGTCAGCGTTCCACCGTGCAATGCCACTTATCAGGTAAACTTGATAAGGCCGTGCAGCACAGTGGGGACCTACACATAGAAACAAATGCATTACAACAATCCATGGCCCGTGTCTAACAGACACTATTTCTAGGTTTCTACCTGGAATCATATTAGGCAACATCTTGTGGAATCCCTCCAGGCTATTGCTTCCACGCAGACATTTGTAGTACGGAACATCCACTTTGTTGATGGCCGTAATACGCGCCACCCTGTACATGATCATGTCTGGTGAATCCTGGATGCACTCTAAGTGTCGCTGCTGGCTTGCGCACATGTTATCAATGGCATCTTTACAAACATACAAATTTACACCTAGGTAGCATCTGAGCTTTTTGTCCTCCTGTAAACCTACGACATTAAGTTTGTACTAACCTGGTGTTTTGAAAAGGCTCACCCCGCTTTCATCCAGCCCAGCCTGACCCTTTAACTCTTCAATCGCCATATGGATGAGCTGGAATGTTTCCTGCGCCCCGAGCGTGACCCTCCGCACATGGTGTTTGAGGTGGTCCCTTAAAATGTGGTCTCGGACAATGTCCCCATCAGACAGAGTCTTCAACCTGTCGTGCTTGGCCCTGACAGACTTGATGAGAAGGTCCAGGTCAGTGCGGTTGTAGGCCAGGACAGCGCCAGCCAGCGCAGACTTAAAGGCAGCGTACTTAGAGTGACTGTCTGTTCGAATGGCTGCGTCAAATCGGTGAATCCAGTGGAAGATGTCTAAACGCACAACCATTCCCCTGTTCACCCAAGCCTCAAACAGAGTCTCAACAGCTGTTGGACCTTGTGCACGACAACACCCATGGTCCACATACAAAATTTTGGGGACCGGTTGATTAGCCAGTCGGAACCTTTGTATGACTCCACTGCACATTGGTGCCAGCTTCTCTGTGGACTCCTCACAGGTCAACACAAAGGTCACTATTTGGGAGAATTCATTGGCAATACTGGTGAACCACTTAGATGAGCCATGGCCCTCTCCAGACAGTTTCTTCACCACCTAGAGCATACAGAG
The DNA here is from genome assembly GCF_900634795.4 of Betta splendens. Lineage (NCBI taxonomy): Eukaryota > Metazoa > Chordata > Actinopteri > Anabantiformes > Osphronemidae > Betta > Betta splendens. The sequence continues at coordinate 77,866 of NC_040885.2, read as the reverse complement.
TATTTGGTAAGATCGAGTAATTTATTTTACGGAGAGAAACATTTGTTAACAAAAGTATAGCAAGCGGTTATATTCCACTAATGTTTGTTAAGGGGATTTACATACTTTCTTGGTGGAATCCATTTTTAACACTGTGCGTAAAGTGGAAAGGATCTGGTTCCGGTAGTCCTGGACATTATTGGCCTCAGCCAGAAGAAAGGCGTGGCGCAAAAGTGGGGCAGAAGGCAGCTCTCTTGGTGGAGGTGGAGCCTGGAACTTGTGCCTCAATGCAGAAACAATCCCTCCGGGTTCTGCCACAGTCATGAGCAGCGTGGTGTACAGATCCTTGCGGTGAAGGTACTCTTCGTGATGATTTTCCTGGATCTGCCGCCACACTTTGATCATGGTGTTCCCTTCAGTCCTGTCACGCAGAAGACGCACGACGTTTTTGTCCACGCCACGTCTGTAAGCAGAGCCAGTTAAGTCAGCTGAACCACTGCTGTTTGGTTAAATTCACACTATGCATTCAGTTTACTCACTTGCTAGTGAGAACAGCAGGAAACATGGCTTGATGGGCTTCGCTCAGCTGTGCCAGAATAGCAGCATCCCATGCAAGCCACCGTTCCTGCCTGCCTTGGTACACCGGCCACAGCACAAACCTCAGTCAGCATTGTGTACCAGCTGGACTCGTCGCAGATGTGACGAGGCTGTAAACAAAACAAGCAGATCAAATAAAGGCATAAAATCACATCAACTGCTTCTTTTCCTGAGCTCAGACAGATGCTAGTTACACAGCACTCTATTTGAGTAAATAAATGAAGTACAAGATCACCAATAAAGTAAACATTTGAGACAAGGTAAGTCAGACCCGGTGTTGATAGCCAGACTTGTAGAGGTGCACGTCCTTTCCTGCCCCCACACACTTTTCACCTCATGGACACTTCAGGGAGCACCTCCAAACCCCAACTGGACGCCACACAAACACACGGCTTTGGAAAAAAAGCTGTGGGCCTGGCAGAACCCCTCCGACATAGGCCGGAGGTTCTGGAGGGTAGAACCACATGCGGTCAGATGCCATCACCCGTCTCCTCTTGAGCACACCAGTGTTGTCTTTGTACAAATGAACAGCAGTGAACATTCCTCTTGTGGTGCCCTCCTTAAGCCAGTGAATGTCAGCAGATGGGATGCCATCAGATTTCTCCCACAGGCGCACCCAACTGTCTAACTCCACCTGCAAAATAAATGGTGCATACAAGAGCACGTCTGGTGATTCTTGTCTACAGAATGACATCAAAACGTAGGATTCTCTTTCATGCTTGTGACGGTCACCCCGCCACAGTGAGTTTATTGTGTTACCTTTCTGTGTTCTTGGGATTCCTCCTCCGGGTGGAAAGAGCGGGCCCCACCTAAGCAGGGCTTAAATACCACGACCAGGAAGCGGAGGAGGCCAACTGCGCGTGCCTGGAAGGGGGAATCTGCCGCTTATGATTTCATTATTAGGCTTATGTTGGGGATTTGCTTAATGGGAGTTACTTAAGTTGTTACGTTGTTTATTGTGTAAATATTATTCGTGTTTAATCTTGTATTTGTATTTAGTTTAGTGGTTGAGGTTGATTGGCGGTTTATTTCTGTTACCTTCTTTGAGCTGTAGGCTAGCCTGTGTCTTTATAAACCCCTGGTTTGTGTGACATGGAGGTCAGTTATGTTTGGTTTAAGTGGTAGTTGCTGTCTGTTTAGTTGACCTCAATTTAAATTAAAGGGCCCGCTTAGAACTGTTATTTAGGTTGAATTTTGTGACCCTGGAGTTGTAGTATTGTGAATCTTGAGTATTTGTTAATAAATTATATTTTTTGTTGGATTCATTCCTGGGTTCCTAAGACTTACTGCGCGGTCCCTCACAATGCTGCTTGCATTTAAATCCAAGTATAACTTACGGGTAAGTCACTTAGAGGTGTGGAGCCTCTGTGGGCTGAACAGTAGACTCTGGCTCATCCAGCCAGGCAGCAGACGTGTTCTGTGAGGCTGAGTGACGCTTCTCATCCGGGGGGTGTAATGCATGTTTGGATGTCTTTGAAGGCGTATTCAAGGGCAGGGGATCCCGGGAATGTGACTTCTGGGACTTTATTCTATTTAACAAGTAATAAAACAAAAGTAGTGTAAGTGTAATAAGGTGTAATAAAAAATGTTCTACTTTGAAACAAACCATTGAACAAATATTAACTTTCTGCATGTCACTTACCTTCCACAGCCTGGGATGCAGCTGGCAGTTCATCATCATCATCATCCTCTGGCCATGAGGAGGGCCTGAAACTGGAGGTCCTTGTCTTTAGCTGCCATACACCAAACAGTATTTAGCTTTACAGATGGATCATTTGTGATTTGAACCGAAACATGATTAACATTCTTTATGTCACACTTACATCCTCCTTGTCATTAATATATCTCCTGAACCTCTTCATCTGCATACTTGTGATGTGGGTCAGTGGTGTGTTCAACCACCTCCTCACAGAACTGTTTGCCTTCTTTATTATGTCCCTCTGTTCATTGCTAAATTTCTCTGGACTGTCCCTTTGAACGCTATATTGTTGGTAGAGTTCCCACATCTCCTGAAACGTGTGGCCCTCAAACCCTCTCTGACCGTAGATACACCTGTCCACATTCGCCTCAAGGACAATGGAGACTTGTGGGAAGCTCTCTGCATACTCGGTCAGGTAGTCTTTAAGCCACTGGTTGGCTATCTCTGCCTTTCTATGGGGGTTTGACATCTCTGTTCTGTGCTTGTCAACTATGCTGCAATCACAAAGGTACATGAATTTAGTTGGGTCATTATTCTCACTGAAGTTCCTAAAGGAACAATGAACCTGAATGAACCCCAGAATGCTGATGAACGTCAAAGGCTTGTAACATGCTGCCCCTGTAGTTTTTCACCTACAAAAGTGATAAACGTAACACACTTACTACTTCATATAGCCTACGTCGTTCTCCACAAGCCAGTGGAAAGGTGCGTGTCCATACTGGCCGAACAGCAACACCAGCTGTCCCAGACACTGCTGTCGTGACGGTGCAGGGACTCCCTCTGCTTGGAGGATTGTCTCTGCATGGTCCAGTGCAGTGAGTGGGTTCAGCAGCTCCAGGGGAGGTTTTGGGAAGACCTTTTTCTTCTCCCAGTAAAGACGTGCCTCTTTAGTCGACAGCAGCACAGCCTGCTGACGATGTGCAGGGGCGCCTGGGTTCACAATGCGGATAGTTGCCATCTTTACCTGTGGCCTATTAACAAGTAGAATATGAATGCACTGACAGAAGTAGAGAACAGAATCTGGAGGCATCTGCACCCACAGAACAGTGTTAACTACTGAGATGAGTGGGGCGTGTAGTACAAAGCACAAACTGTCTGTTACAGCATCGTTACAGATCCATACATAAAGTAGTTTAAAGTATTTTTTCTTTAAATAATTGTTTAATGACTCATTACATTATTCATATTCAAACTATTTCATAAGCTTTGGTGTTTAGTTCTTTTTTAGTAGGAGCTCATTTTAGACAATATTTCTACATGAACTGGATAAATGACTTGCTGAAGTACATACAAATAGTTTTCACTCTTTTCATTTTAAGCAAACGAGTTAACGTTACAAAATATGTTCTTTATCAGGAAACAAACTCGGACCTACGAATAGAGTCGAGAAAGTAACGGTACATTAACTCATATTTATCTTCGTCCTCGTAGCTGTCGCGGAAAACAACACTTGTTACTTACCGCAAACAGAGGTTTTGTATGTCCGGTCACCGTGTGTGCGCATTTAATGACCACTGAGAAGAATAGGACTGTATTTAAGCAACGTACAGGAATAAAATCTGGTCTCCGGCAAAAAATGTCAGCGTCTGTCCAGCCGATGTATTTACTGTACCTTTGGAAACGAGCGAGCGCTGTGATTGGTTGTTGGGGGTCCGCGTGTCGACTCAGCCCCGACGAATCGGACAGCGTAACTGTCTACGGTGACCTGTAGACCGTAGACATTGAAGCGCGATTGGTTCCGGCCATCGCAGACCCCAGACCAATCACGCGGCGTAACAGTCTACAGTCCACACTGTAGACTGTAGACTTTGCACTACCGTAGAAACAGGTTCTGCGAATTCCCCAAATGTGGGAATCTCGACTGCATAATTTCTGGTAGTGGGGGACTGCGTTCGCGCTCTCCCCTGGACAGTTGTTTAAAAAGAAGTTGGTGTAAAGATTAGAAAGAAATTATCGTACCGTAGCATTTCCTTGGACGCACAATCTCCTTTCTTGACATTGTAGTCGGCGGGTGGATGTAAAAGCTGCCGTACAAAGTATATCTCTGCAACCATAAGGGCTATTTGGTGTCATAATGTAAGGGACGCTTGTGATATGAGTTGTAGATATTAGTTTAAGTGTTACTGGTGAAAAGTTAATGAACTTGGAAAACAAAAAATAAGAAAATAAATCAACCTTCGCCTGGAAAAAATGCACATACAGTATGATACAATCTCAGTAAACTGAGCCCTGAGTTCCTCCAAACCTGTATAGGATTACAGCACAATGTATTAACATCATCTCAACAAAGAAATAATTATTATAACACTAAGCAGAACAAAACTACAGTTTTTTTGTAGAAAAGTCAGACGAGATCAAAATTTTCTAAAAGGTAAAACCTAGAATATTTAAATGTTATACTTATAAAATGATTAGTTTGAAGAAAATAATTTTTATGTGTACATATCTAATTATTTTTAAATAATATTACAGCATTTGATCTACAAAAAATAAATGTCTCATATAGCCACTAGATGGAGCCAGAGACCAGGTTTGAGCTGGTTGACCTACGTTGTCTAGGGACGTCATTCTCCACAGTGAACTCGGATTCCAGTCAATGACGACTCTCCAGACACGTTAGAGCCTAACCAGTCACGCCGTACCGACCTCCGTAATTGACAGAATTGGCAGCCAATGAGACTGAGCCAAACGCCGAAGAAGTTGAAAACTACAGAATGCAAACCGTTCGGTGTGGGGGTGGTTGACCACGCCACTGACCCACATGTAAGTGTTACATAAAGAATATTTATCATATTACTGACGTTTCAGTTCAAATCACATATGGGCCATTAGTAAAGGTAAATACCGTTTGGTGTATGGCAGCTGAAGACAAGGACCTCCAGTTTCAGGCTCTCCTCATGGCCAGAGGATGATGATGATGATGAACTGGCAGCTGCATCCCAGGCTATGGAAGGTAAGTGACATGCAGAGAGTTAATGGTTGTTCAATGGTTTGTTTCATAATAAAACATTTCTTATTACACCTTATTACATTTACACTACTTTTGTTTTATTACTTGTTAGATAGAATAAAGTCCCAAAAGTCACATTCCCAGGATCCCCTGCCCTTCAAAGTTGCCTTCAAAGACAATAGCTTTGACCATAGACCATAGAGCCATAGCTTCATTCATAGGATTCATACGATACTCAACGACAATACCTTTTGAACACTTAATCAGGGCAGAGCGCAAACGCAGTCCCACGCAGCCCCTTTCACACGTGATCCCTGATGACTGACGGTGCTGAAAATCATTAAACTCACAAAGTACAACGTCTCAGAAGGACGTGAAAGCACAGAAATCCACCCCAAAGGAAATGCGTTATACATAAGGACACAGACGTTATTTATATTTTTTACGATAGAATACCACATCTCCCATCGTGCTTTGTAGCAGTTCCCGGAAGTACGACACCCAGAAGAACAGCTTTATTGAGTTCTACTGGGCTCCACTGTTTACTTTAGGGACTGTTTTAACCGTTTATACGGTAGTTAAATGTCTACAGTGATAAAGAACGAAGAACGGTTCGTCCAAAATTTACCGGCGACCATATACTTGTAAACAACCAATCGCGTGGCAGAACTGAACCGCAGACAACCAATCGAGTCGCAGCTGAAATCAGACAAACAGCGCCTGCGTGGGTAAAAAGCGACTCCACATTTCTTTTAACACAGACTGTTACATATAGTTTAGATCAGCCGAAGTCTGTTTCTGCACATTACTTAAATTGCAAAGCTGCCTGATGACCTGTTTTGCGGTAGGAAAGAATTATAGAATTATTTGTTTCCGCGACCGTTAGAGGATGAAGCGAAATCAATGTGTGTCTTTTAGATGCACGACTGTGGTGGAAATTTTCCATAAAGAAGTAGATGAGAGAGAGTTGTCCTTTTGTGCAATTTATTGAAATAATAAAGAAAATAAAAATAATGGGGAAAGCAAATAAAAAGCATGGATGTTGATCGTGCACATCAACAAACCAAAAACCAGCTGGGGAGATCAGTGCACACACCACGAAGGTCTGATGCAAAGAGCCCACGATCCTAAAGTTGCTTCTGCCTTTTAGCTTCTCTGTCCGACTAGGGTGGAATGTCTTTCTAACCCAATCAAATTACATGCACCATCTCCTCCCTGTCGCAGTGTGTGTGAAGATTTTTACTTTCTCACACCTGCATTGCTGACATCCAACTATCTGTGAGAAAGGAGCACCAAGTCTCAACAGACAGAGACACAACTCCCCGACCTTGGGTTTGGGAGCTAGAGTTGAGAGTCTATCAGGCAGAGACAACCATTGAACAATCTAGGTGAAATGTCAAATGCATACAGTAAGACAAAACATAAGATATTAATTGCAGAACATAAGTCATAACTCGTATAATAACTGCATAGAAATGCATAGAAATAAGGAAGAGACAATTTTTCCCATAACAACGACTTTATATAGAAGTTTGTTCTCTGACAAAGGAAACATTTTGAAGCAACAACCATTTCTTAAGTTACTATGTAAAAATGTCTGATTATATCTTTGAAGGTGCAAAGAAATTTGGACTCATCAGATCATATTTCCAAAGTTTAGCTGTTTTGTTCTTTTGTCGTTGCTACAACCTCATTATTAGACCATATTTTTGCATTAGCTGGATAAATGACTTTGAAGAAATGTTGTTGCTTCAAGTCCATTAGAAATAACGCTAGTTTTGTCGGCTAGTGACGCTAGTTTTGTCGGCTTTAAATAGTTTTCATCTTCATTTGAAACAGACGAGTTAACGTTACAAAATATTTCCTTTGTCAGAAAACAAACTTCCACGACTAAAGTTGTGCAGCTAAAAGTACACATTCACAATATTCTACTGGCCCGCTTCATCCTTTCGCGGAAACCAACAATTATTTCCTACCGCAAAACATGTCACCATACGTCCACAGGCAGCTTTGCCATTTAAGTAATGTGCAAAATCAAACTCTCTGACCTAACATATGTGGAACAGTCTGTGTTAAAAGAAATGTCGAGTCGCTTTCTACCCACGCAGGAGCGGGTGCGAGCGCCGATTGTCTAATTTCAGCCGCGACTTGAGGAACCGCATTAACTGCAGCAATGCACGATGGGAGACGTCCCTCTAGGGTGTTGTACATCGTGAGTTCAAAGAGTTTCAGCACCGTCAGTCATCAGGGATTACGTGTGAAAGGGTCTCCTGAGAGCGGGTTCAGCAACTCATACTTACCTGGCAGGGGAGATACCTTCATCGGGGTGTAAAGGACAGATACAAACCATAAACTATTGGACGGTCAAACAGAATATCAGCCGTTTAAACTTGATGTATGACGGGACACAAGAGATTAGTTGTTTTTGTAAGAATGTTACAAGAAGAGTGTTGAACCTAACCAGTCACAGGGCACATGATGACTATGTTGGGATCACAGAATAAAGGATTCAACCTTTGAATATATGACTTGGCGTTTACATGAGTCTGTGTCACCGAACCTCATTTAGAACTGAGCTGAGATCAGGAGATGCTTTTCATGAGTGGTTCCTGCATATGTCATACAATCTGTAGGTGGACAGTTTGACATTGCTGTGTAGTGGAACCACATCTTAGATGTTAGAAAATATTTTACACTGACTTTTGCAGAGAACAATATCCTGTCAAATATATGGATACATTACTTTCTAATGAATAAGGAGCAGAATCTACCATTTTTACATCCATAGGGGGTGCACCGTTCCCAGAAGTACTGCAATACTGGGTCGATGCGTGGAGTGGACGGAGCAAGCCCCTATTCCATCTCCCTGCTCCAAAAATCAATTTAATATATGGTCCCCGGGTAGGGGACGTATCAGATATTAAACTGATAAGAACAGATACTACACTTGATCTTAGCCAAAAGGCCGAGAAGCGATACCGCCATGACGTAGAAGCTGAAGTACACGTTCTCCCAACAGTCAGTCTCAGTGACGGTGCAAACGTCTACGTTCAGTTGACCAGTAGATTAGAGTTTAACAGTGTGGTCCAGTGGGACCAAATGCTAAGACGTGCAACGCTTACAGAAAACGGAGGAAAGGGTTGCTCCTTAAACGTTTAAAGTCATGGTTAGTAGGGCGCCACTGGGTCATGTGACAGGCTATTGTCCAATAGGATTCATAATAAATTGGTGCTGATGACGTTTGTCATTATTACTTCTGTGTTAACTAGTCTAGCCTCAGATGAGCTAATACAAACAAATCTATCATCTTTCTCACTGAAGAAAAACTGTTTGCTCGATTAACAAGTTGACAAATAAAACTGCAGCTTCCACATCTAGTGGAGAAAAGAGAAATGCATCGAAATGTAATAAATAAAACGGGTACGGTAAAGATCAACTGAATGAATGAAGCTTGTATTTATTACAGCAGAGTAGTTAAAGAACAGATTTGAGAGTAGATTTTTTACGTGAGCCATAGCTTCATTCATACGATACTCAACGACAATACCTTTTGAACACTTAATCAGGGGAGAGCGCGAACGCAGTCCCCCACTACCAGAAATTATGCAGTCGAGATTCCCACATTTGGGGAATTCGCAGAGGTCAGACAGCCTCAGTGCAATGGCTGAGCCTCGCCCTGGGTGAACCACCTACATGATCATGGTATCTCCCCTGCCAGGTAAGTATGAGTTGCTGAACCCGCGCTCGGGAGCCCCTTTCACACGTGATCCCTGATGACTGACGGTGCTGAAAATCATTAAACTCACAAAGTACAACGTCTCAGAAGGACGTGAAAGCACAGAAATCCACCCCAAAGGAAATGCGTTATACATAAGGACACAGACGTTATTTATATTTTTTACGATAGAATACCACATCTCCCATCGTGCTTTGTAGCAGTTCCCGGAAGTACGACACCCAGAAGAACAGCTTTATTGAGTTCTACTGGGCTCCACTGTTTACTTTAGGGACTGTTTTAACCGTTTATACGGTAGTTAAATGTCTACAGTGATAAAGAACGGTTCGTCCAAAATTTACCGGTGACCATATACTTGTAAACAACCAATCGCGTGGCAGAACTGAACCGCAGACAACCAATCGAGTCGCAGCTGAAATCAGACAAACAGCGCCTGCGTGGGTAAAAAGCGACTCCACATTTCTTTTAACACAGACTGTTACATATAGTTTAGATCAGCCGAAGTCTGTTTCTGCACATTACTTAAATTGCAAAGCTGCCTGAGGACCTGTTTTGCGGTAGGAAAGAATTATAGAATTATTTGTTTCCGCGACCGTTAGAGGATGAAGCGAAATCAATGTGTGTCTTTTAGATGCACGACTTTATATAGAAGTTTGTTCTCTGACAAAGGAAACATTTTGAAGCAACAACCGTTTCTTAAGTTACTATGTAAAAATGTCTGATTATATCTTTGAAGGTGCAAAGAAATTTGGACTCATCAGATCATATTTCCAAAGTTTAGCTGTTTTGATCTTTAGTCGTTGCTACAACCTCATTATTAGACCATATTTTTGCATTAGCTGGATAAATGACTTTGAAGGAATGTTGTTGCTTCAAGTCCATTAGAAATAACGCTAGTTTTGTCGGCTAGTGACGCTAGTTTTGTCGGCTTTAAATAGTTTTCATCTTCATTTGAAACAGACGAGTTAACGTTACAAAATGTTTCCTTTGTCAGAAAACAAACTTCCACGACTAAAGTTGTGCAGCTAAAAGTACACATTCACAATATTCTACTGGCCCGCTTCATCCTTTCGCGGAAACCAACAATTATTTCCTACCGCAAAACATGTCACCATACGTCCACAGGCAGCTTTGCCATTTAAGTAATGTGCAAAATCAAACTCTCTGACCTAACATATGTGGAACAGTCTGTGTTAAAAGAAATGTCGAGTCGCTTTCTACCCACGCAGGAGCGGGTGCGAGCGCCGATTGTCTAATTTCAGCCGCGACTCGAGGAACCGCATTAACTGCAGCAATGCACGATGGGAGACGTCCCTCTAGGATGTTGTACTTTGTGAGTTCAAAGAGTTTCAGCACCGTCAGTCATCAGGGATCACGTGTGAAAGGGTCTCCTGAGAGCGGGTTCAGCAACTCATACTTACCTGGCAGGGGAGATACCATGATCGGGGTGTAAAGGACAGATACAAACCATAAACTATTGGACGGTCAAACAGAATATCAGCCGTTTAAACTTGATGTATGACGGGACACAAGAGATTAGTTGTTTTTGTAAGAATGTTACAAGAAGAGTGTTGAACCTAACCAGTCACAGAGCACATGATGACTATGTTGGGATCACAGAATAAAGGATTCAACCTTTGAATATATGACTTGGCGTTTACATGAGTCTGTGTCACCGAACCTCATTTAGAACTGAGCTGAGATCAGGAGATGCTTTTCATGAGTGGTTCCTGCATATGTCATACAATCTGTAGGTGGACAGTTTGACATTGCTGTGTAGTGGAACCACATCTTAGATGTTACAAAATATTTTACACTGACTTTTGCAGAGAACAATATCCTGTCAAATATATGGATACATTACTTTCTAATGAATAAGGAGCAGAATCTACCATTTTTACATCCATAGGGGGTGCACCGTTCCCAGAAGTACTGCAATACTGGGTCGATGCGTGGAGTGGACGGAGCAAGCCCCTATTCCATCTCCCTGCTCCAAAAATCAATTTAATATATGGTCCCCGGGTAGGGGACGTATCAGATATTAAACTGATAAGAACAGATACTACACTTGATCTTAGCCAAAAGGCCGAGAAGCGATACCGCCATGACGTAGAAGCTGAAGTACACGTTCTCCCAACAGTCAGTCTCAGTGACGGTGCAAACGTCTACGTTCAGTTGACCAGTAGATTAGAGTTTAACAGTGTGGTCCAGTGGGACCAAATGCTAAGACGTGCAACGCTTACAGAAAACGGAGGAAAGGGTTGCTCCTTAAACGTTTAAAGTCATGGTTAGTAGGGCGCCACTGGGTCATGTGACAGGCTATTGTCCAATAGGATTCATAATAAATTGGTGCTGATGACGTTTGTCATTATTACTTCTGTGTTAACTAGTCTAGCCTCAGATGAGCTAATACAAACAAATCTATCATCTTTCTCACTGAAGAAAAACTGTTTGCTCGATTAACAAGTTGACAAATAAAACTGCAGCTTCCACATCTAGTGGAGAAAAGAGAAATGCATCGAAATGTAATAAATAAAACGGGTACGGTAAAGATCAACTGAATGAATGAAGCTTGTATTTATTACAGCAGAGTAGTTAAAGAACAGATTTGAGAGTAGATTTTTTACGTGAGCCATAGCTTCATTCATACGATACTCAACGCCAATACCTTTTGAACACTTAATCAGGGGAGAGCGCGAACGCAGTCCCCCACTACCAGAAATTATGCAGTCGAGATTCCCACATTTGGGGAATTCGCAGAGGTCAGACAGCCTCAGTGCAATGGCTGAGCCTCGCCCTGGGTGAACCACCTACATGATCATGGTATCTCCCCTGCCAGGTAAGTATGAGTTGCTGAACCCGCGCTCGGGAGCCCCTTTCACACGTGATCCCTGATGACTGACGGTGCTGAAAATCATTAAACTCACAAAGTACAACGTCTCAGAAGGACGTGAAAGCACAGAAATCCACCCCAAAGGTAATGCGTTATACATAAGGACACAGACGTTATTTATATTTTTTACGATAGAATACCACATCTCCCATCGTGCTTTGTAGCAGTTCCCGGAAGTACGACACCCAGAAGAACAGCTTTATTGAGTTCTACTGGGCTCCACTGTTTACTTTAGGGACTGTTTTAACCGTTTATACGGTAGTTAAATGTCTACAGTGATAAAGAACGGTTCGTCCAAAATTTACCGGTGACCATATACTTGTAAACAACCAATCGCGTGGCAGAACTGAACCGCAGACAACCAATCGAGTCGCAGCTGAAATCAGACAAACAGCGCCTGCGTGGGTAAAAAGCGACTCCACATTTCTTTTAACACAGACTGTTACATATAGTTTAGATCAGCCGAAGTCTGTTTCTGCACATTACTTAAATTGCAAAGCTGCCTGAGGACCTGTTTTGCGGTAGGAAAGAATTATAGAATTATTTGTTTCCGCGACCGTTAGAGGATGAAGCGAAATCAATGTGTGTCTTTTAGATGCACGACTTTATATAGAAGTTTGTTCTCTGACAAAGGAAACATTTTGAAGCAACAACCGTTTCTTAAGTTACTATGTAAAAATGTCTGATTATATCTTTGAAGGTGCAAAGAAATTTGGACTCATCAGATCATATTTCCAAAGTTTAGCTGTTTTGATCTTTAGTCGTTGCTACAACCTCATTATTAGACCATATTTTTGCATTAGCTGGATAAATGACTTTGAAGGAATGTTGTTGCTTCAAGTCCATTAGAAATAACGCTAGTTTTGTCGGCTAGTGACGCTAGTTTTGTCGGCTTTAAATAGTTTTCATCTTCATTTGAAACAGACGAGTTAACGTTACAAAATGTTTCCTTTGTCAGAAAACAAACTTCCACGACTAAAGTTGTGCAGCTAAAAGTACACATTCACAATATTCTACTGGCCCGCTTCATCCTTTCGCGGAAACCAACAATTATTTCCTACCGCAAAACATGTCACCATACGTCCACAGGCAGCTTTGCCATTTAAGTAATGTGCAAAATCAAACTCTCTGACCTAACATATGTGGAACAGTCTGTGTTAAAAGAAATGTCGAGTCGCTTTCTACCCACGCAGGAGCGGGTGCGAGCGCCGATTGTCTAATTTCAGCCGCGACTCGAGGAACCGCATTAACTGCAGCAATGCACGATGGGAGACGTCCCTCTAGGATGTTGTACTTTGTGAGTTCAAAGAGTTTCAGCACCGTCAGTCATCAGGGATCACGTGTGAAAGGGTCTCCTGAGAGCGGGTTCAGCAACTCATACTTACCTGGCAGGGGAGATACCATGATCGGGGTGTAAAGGACAGATACAAACCATAAACTATTGGACGGTCAAACAGAATATCAGCCGTTTAAACTTGATGTATGACGGGACACAAGAGATTAGTTGTTTTTGTAAGAATGTTACAAGAAGAGTGTTGAACCTAACCAGTCACAGAGCACATGATGACTATGTTGGGATCACAGAATAAAGGATTCAACCTTTGAATATATGACTTGGCGTTTACATGAGTCTGTGTCACCGAACCTCATTTAGAACTGAGCTGAGATCAGGAGATGCTTTTCATGAGTGGTTCCTGCATATGTCATACAATCTGTAGGTGGACAGTTTGACATTGCTGTGTAGTGGAACCACATCTTAGATGTTACAAAATATTTTACACTGACTTTTGCAGAGAACAATATCCTGTCAAATATATGGATACATTACTTTCTAATGAATAAGGAGCAGAATCTACCATTTTTACATCCATAGGGGGTGCACCGTTCCCAGAAGTACTGCAATACTGGGTCGATGCGTGGAGTGGACGGAGCAAGCCCCTATTCCATCTCCCTGCTCCAAAAATCAATTTAATATATGGTCCCCGGGTAGGGGACGTATCAGATATTAAACTGATAAGAACAGATACTACACTTGATCTTAGCCAAAAGGCCGAGAAGCGATACCGCCATGACGTAGAAGCTGAAGTACACGTTCTCCCAACAGTCAGTCTCAGTGACGGTGCAAACGTCTACGTTCAGTTGACCAGTAGATTAGAGTTTAACAGTGTGGTCCAGTGGGACCAAATGCTAAGACGTGCAACGCTTACAGAAAACGGAGGAAAGGGTTGCTCCTTAAACGTTTAAAGTCATGGTTAGTAGGGCGCCACTGGGTCATGTGACAGGCTATTGTCCAATAGGATTCATAATAAATTGGTGCTGATGACGTTTGTCATTATTACTTCTGTGTTAACTAGTCTAGCCTCAGATGAGCTAATACAAACAAATCTATCATCTTTCTCACTGAAGAAAAACTGTTTGCTCGATTAACAAGTTGACAAATAAAACTGCAGCTTCCACATCTAGTGGAGAAAAGAGAAATGCATCGAAATGTAATAAATAAAACGGGTACGGTAAAGATCAACTGAATGAATGAAGCTTGTATTTATTACAGCAGAGTAGTTAAAGAACAGATTTGAGAGTAGATTTTTTACGTGAGCCATAGCTTCATTCATACGATACTCAACGCCAATACCTTTTGAACACTTAATCAGGGGAGAGCGCGAACGCAGTCCCCCACTACCAGAAATTATGCAGTCGAGATTCCCACATTTGGGGAATTCGCAGAGGTCAGACAGCCTCAGTGCAATGGCTGAGCCTCGCCCTGGGTGAACCACCTACATGATCATGGTATCTCCCCTGCCAGGTAAGTATGAGTTGCTGAACCCGCGCTCGGGAGCCCCTTTCACACGTGATCCCTGATGACTGACGGTGCTGAAAATCATTAAACTCACAAAGTACAACGTCTCAGAAGGACGTGAAAGCACAGAAATCCACCCCAAAGGTAATGCGTTATACATAAGGACACAGACGTTATTTATATTTTTTACGATAGAATACCACATCTCCCATCGTGCTTTGTAGCAGTTCCCGGAAGTACGACACCCAGAAGAACAGCTTTATTGAGTTCTACTGGGCTCCACTGTTTACTTTAGGGACTGTTTTAACCGTTTATACGGTAGTTAAATGTCTACAGTGATAAAGAACGGTTCGTCCAAAATTTACCGGTGACCATATACTTGTAAACAACCAATCGCGTGGCAGAACTGAACCGCAGACAACCAATCGAGTCGCAGCTGAAATCAGACAAACAGCGCCTGCGTGGGTAAAAAGCGACTCCACATTTCTTTTAACACAGACTGTTACATATAGTTTAGATCAGCCGAAGTCTGTTTCTGCACATTACTTAAATTGCAAAGCTGCCTGAGGACCTGTTTTGCGGTAGGAAAGAATTATAGAATTATTTGTTTCCGCGACCGTTAGAGGATGAAGCGAAATCAATGTGTGTCTTTTAGATGCACGACTTTATATAGAAGTTTGTTCTCTGACAAAGGAAACATTTTGAAGCAACAACCGTTTCTTAAGTTACTATGTAAAAATGTCTGATTATATCTTTGAAGGTGCAAAGAAATTTGGACTCATCAGATCATATTTCCAAAGTTTAGCTGTTTTGATCTTTAGTCGTTGCTACAACCTCATTATTAGACCATATTTTTGCATTAGCTGGATAAATGACTTTGAAGGAATGTTGTTGCTTCAAGTCCATTAGAAATAACGCTAGTTTTGTCGGCTAGTGACGCTAGTTTTGTCGGCTTTAAATAGTTTTCATCTTCATTTGAAACAGACGAGTTAACGTTACAAAATGTTTCCTTTGTCAGAAAACAAACTTCCACGACTAAAGTTGTGCAGCTAAAAGTACACATTCACAATATTCTACTGGCCCGCTTCATCCTTTCGCGGAAACCAACAATTATTTCCTACCGCAAAACATGTCACCATACGTCCACAGGCAGCTTTGCCATTTAAGTAATGTGCAAAATCAAACTCTCTGACCTAACATATGTGGAACAGTCTGTGTTAAAAGAAATGTCGAGTCGCTTTCTACCCACGCAGGAGCGGGTGCGAGCGCCGATTGTCTAATTTCAGCCGCGACTCGAGGAACCGCATTAACTGCAGCAATGCACGATGGGAGACGTCCCTCTAGGATGTTGTACTTTGTGAGTTCAAAGAGTTTCAGCACCGTCAGTCATCAGGGATCACGTGTGAAAGGGTCTCCTGAGAGCGGGTTCAGCAACTCATACTTACCTGGCAGGGGAGATACCATGATCGGGGTGTAAAGGACAGATACAAACCATAAACTATTGGACGGTCAAACAGAATATCAGCCGTTTAAACTTGATGTATGACGGGACACAAGAGATTAGTTGTTTTTGTAAGAATGTTACAAGAAGAGTGTTGAACCTAACCAGTCACAGAGCACATGATGACTATGTTGGGATCACAGAATAAAGGATTCAACCTTTGAATATATGACTTGGCGTTTACATGAGTCTGTGTCACCGAACCTCATTTAGAACTGAGCTGAGATCAGGAGATGCTTTTCATGAGTGGTTCCTGCATATGTCATACAATCTGTAGGTGGACAGTTTGACATTGCTGTGTAGTGGAACCACATCTTAGATGTTACAAAATATTTTACACTGACTTTTGCAGAGAACAATATCCTGTCAAATATATGGATACATTACTTTCTAATGAATAAGGAGCAGAATCTACCATTTTTACATCCATAGGGGGTGCACCGTTCCCAGAAGTACTGCAATACTGGGTCGATGCGTGGAGTGGACGGAGCAAGCCCCTATTCCATCTCCCTGCTCCAAAAATCAATTTAATATATGGTCCCCGGGTAGGGGACGTATCAGATATTAAACTGATAAGAACAGATACTACACTTGATCTTAGCCAAAAGGCCGAGAAGCGATACCGCCATGACGTAGAAGCTGAAGTACACGTTCTCCCAACAGTCAGTCTCAGTGACGGTGCAAACGTCTACGTTCAGTTGACCAGTAGATTAGAGTTTAACAGTGTGGTCCAGTGGGACCAAATGCTAAGACGTGCAACGCTTACAGAAAACGGAGGAAAGGGTTGCTCCTTAAACGTTTAAAGTCATGGTTAGTAGGGCGCCACTGGGTCATGTGACAGGCTATTGTCCAATAGGATTCATAATAAATTGGTGCTGATGACGTTTGTCATTATTACTTCTGTGTTAACTAGTCTAGCCTCAGATGAGCTAATACAAACAAATCTATCATCTTTCTCACTGAAGAAAAACTGTTTGCTCGATTAACAAGTTGACAAATAAAACTGCAGCTTCCACATCTAGTGGAGAAAAGAGAAATGCATCGAAATGTAATAAATAAAACGGGTACGGTAAAGATCAACTGAATGAATGAAGCTTGTATTTATTACAGCAGAGTAGTTAAAGAACAGATTTGAGAGTAGATTTTTTACGTGAGCCATAGCTTCATTCATACGATACTCAACGCCAATACCTTTTGAACACTTAATCAGGGGAGAGCGCGAACGCAGTCCCCCACTACCAGAAATTATGCAGTCGAGATTCCCACATTTGGGGAATTCGCAGAGGTCAGACAGCCTCAGTGCAATGGCTGAGCCTCGCCCTGGGTGAACCACCTACATGATCATGGTATCTCCCCTGCCAGGTAAGTATGAGTTGCTGAACCCGCGCTCGGGAGCCCCTTTCACACGTGATCCCTGATGACTGACGGTGCTGAAAATCATTAAACTCACAAAGTACAACGTCTCAGAAGGACGTGAAAGCACAGAAATCCACCCCAAAGGTAATGCGTTATACATAAGGACACAGACGTTATTTATATTTTTTACGATAGAATACCACATCTCCCATCGTGCTTTGTAGCAGTTCCCGGAAGTACGACACCCAGAAGAACAGCTTTATTGAGTTCTACTGGGCTCCACTGTTTACTTTAGGGACTGTTTTAACCGTTTATACGGTAGTTAAATGTCTACAGTGATAAAGAACGGTTCGTCCAAAATTTACCGGTGACCATATACTTGTAAACAACCAATCGCGTGGCAGAACTGAACCGCAGACAACCAATCGAGTCGCAGCTGAAATCAGACAAACAGCGCCTGCGTGGGTAAAAAGCGACTCCACATTTCTTTTAACACAGACTGTTACATATAGTTTAGATCAGCCGAAGTCTGTTTCTGCACATTACTTAAATTGCAAAGCTGCCTGAGGACCTGTTTTGCGGTAGGAAAGAATTATAGAATTATTTGTTTCCGCGACCGTTAGAGGATGAAGCGAAATCAATGTGTGTCTTTTAGATGCACGACTTTATATAGAAGTTTGTTCTCTGACAAAGGAAACATTTTGAAGCAACAACCGTTTCTTAAGTTACTATGTAAAAATGTCTGATTATATCTTTGAAGGTGCAAAGAAATTTGGACTCATCAGATCATATTTCCAAAGTTTAGCTGTTTTGATCTTTAGTCGTTGCTACAACCTCATTATTAGACCATATTTTTGCATTAGCTGGATAAATGACTTTGAAGGAATGTTGTTGCTTCAAGTCCATTAGAAATAACGCTAGTTTTGTCGGCTAGTGACGCTAGTTTTGTCGGCTTTAAATAGTTTTCATCTTCATTTGAAACAGACGAGTTAACGTTACAAAATGTTTCCTTTGTCAGAAAACAAACTTCCACGACTAAAGTTGTGCAGCTAAAAGTACACATTCACAATATTCTACTGGCCCGCTTCATCCTTTCGCGGAAACCAACAATTATTTCCTACCGCAAAACATGTCACCATACGTCCACAGGCAGCTTTGCCATTTAAGTAATGTGCAAAATCAAACTCTCTGACCTAACATATGTGGAACAGTCTGTGTTAAAAGAAATGTCGAGTCGCTTTCTACCCACGCAGGAGCGGGTGCGAGCGCCGATTGTCTAATTTCAGCCGCGACTCGAGGAACCGCATTAACTGCAGCAATGCACGATGGGAGACGTCCCTCTAGGATGTTGTACTTTGTGAGTTCAAAGAGTTTCAGCACCGTCAGTCATCAGGGATCACGTGTGAAAGGGTCTCCTGAGAGCGGGTTCAGCAACTCATACTTACCTGGCAGGGGAGATACCATGATCGGGGTGTAAAGGACAGATACAAACCATAAACTATTGGACGGTCAAACAGAATATCAGCCGTTTAAACTTGATGTATGACGGGACACAAGAGATTAGTTGTTTTTGTAAGAATGTTACAAGAAGAGTGTTGAACCTAACCAGTCACAGAGCACATGATGACTATGTTGGGATCACAGAATAAAGGATTCAACCTTTGAATATATGACTTGGCGTTTACATGAGTCTGTGTCACCGAACCTCATTTAGAACTGAGCTGAGATCAGGAGATGCTTTTCATGAGTGGTTCCTGCATATGTCATACAATCTGTAGGTGGACAGTTTGACATTGCTGTGTAGTGGAACCACATCTTAGATGTTACAAAATATTTTACACTGACTTTTGCAGAGAACAATATCCTGTCAAATATATGGATACATTACTTTCTAATGAATAAGGAGCAGAATCTACCATTTTTACATCCATAGGGGGTGCACCGTTCCCAGAAGTACTGCAATACTGGGTCGATGCGTGGAGTGGACGGAGCAAGCCCCTATTCCATCTCCCTGCTCCAAAAATCAATTTAATATATGGTCCCCGGGTAGGGGACGTATCAGATATTAAACTGATAAGAACAGATACTACACTTGATCTTAGCCAAAAGGCCGAGAAGCGATACCGCCATGACGTAGAAGCTGAAGTACACGTTCTCCCAACAGTCAGTCTCAGTGACGGTGCAAACGTCTACGTTCAGTTGACCAGTAGATTAGAGTTTAACAGTGTGGTCCAGTGGGACCAAATGCTAAGACGTGCAACGCTTACAGAAAACGGAGGAAAGGGTTGCTCCTTAAACGTTTAAAGTCATGGTTAGTAGGGCGCCACTGGGTCATGTGACAGGCTATTGTCCAATAGGATTCATAATAAATTGGTGCTGATGACGTTTGTCATTATTACTTCTGTGTTAACTAGTCTAGCCTCAGATGAGCTAATACAAACAAATCTATCATCTTTCTCACTGAAGAAAAACTGTTTGCTCGATTAACAAGTTGACAAATAAAACTGCAGCTTCCACATCTAGTGGAGAAAAGAGAAATGCATCGAAATGTAATAAATAAAACGGGTACGGTAAAGATCAACTGAATGAATGAAGCTTGTATTTATTACAGCAGAAGTAGTTAAAGAACAGATTTGAGAGTAGATTTTTTACGTGAGCCATAGCTTCATTCATACGATACTCAACGACAATACCTTTTGAACACTTAATCAGGGGAGAGCGCGAACGCAGTCCCCCACTACCAGAAATTATGCAGTCGAGATTCCCACATTTGGGGAATTCGCAGAGGTCAGACAGCCTCAGTGCAATGGCTGAGCCTCGCCCTGGGTGAACCACCTACATGATCATGGTATCTCCCCTGCCAGGTAAGTATGAGTTGCTGAACCCGCGCTCGGGAGCCCCTTTCACACGTGATCCCTGATGACTGACGGTGCTGAAAATCATTAAACTCACAAAGTACAACGTCTCAGAAGGACGTGAAAGCACAGAAATCCACCCCAAAGGAAATGCGTTATACATAAGGACACAGACGTTATTTATATTTTTTACGATAGAATACCACATCTCCCATCGTGCTTTGTAGCAGTTCCCGGAAGTACGACACCCAGAAGAACAGCTTTATTGAGTTCTACTGGGCTCCACTGTTTACTTTAGGGACTGTTTTAACCATTTATACGGTAGTTAAATGTCTACAGTGATAAAGAACGAAGAACGGTTCGTCCAAAATTTACCGGTGACCATATACTTGTAAACAACCAATCGCGTGGCAGAACTGAACCGCAGACAACCAATCGAGTCGCAGCTGAAATCAGACAAACAGCGCCTGCGTGGGTAAAAAGCGACTCCACATTTCTTTTAACACAGACTGTTACATATAGTTTAGATCAGCCGAAGTCTGTTTCTGCACATTACTTAAATTGCAAAGCTGCCTGAGGACCTGTTTTGCGGTAGGAAAGAATTATAGAATTATTTGTTTCCGCGACCGTTAGAGGATGAAGCGAAATCAATGTGTGTCTTTTAGATGCACGACTTTATATAGAAGTTTGTTCTCTGACAAAGGAAACATTTTGAAGCAACAACCGTTTCTTAAGTTACTATGTAAAAATGTCTGATTATATCTTTGAAGGTGCAAAGGAATTTGGACTCATCAGATCATATTTCCAAAGTTTAGCTGTTTTGATCTTTAGTCGTTGCTACAACCTCATTATTAGACCATATTTTTGCATTAGCTGGATAAATGACTTTGAAGGAATGTTGTTGCTTCAAGTCCATTAGAAATAACGCTAGTTTTGTCGGCTAGTGACGCTAGTTTTGTCGGCTTTAAATAGTTTTCATCTTCATTTGAAACAGACGAGTTAACGTTACAAAATATTTCCTTTGTCAGAAAACAAACTTCCACGACTAAAGTTGTGCAGCTAAAAGTACACATTCACAATATTCTACTGGCCCGCTTCATCCTTTCGCGGAAACCAACAATTATTTCCTACCGCAAAACATGTCACCATACGTCCACAGGCAGCTTTGCCATTTAAGTAATGTGCAAAATCAAACTCTCTGACCTAACATATGTGGAACAGTCTGTGTTAAAAGAAATGTCGAGTCGCTTTCTACCCACGCAGGAGCGGGTGCGAGCGCCGATTGTCTAATTTCAGCCGCGACTCGAGGAACCGCATTAACTGCAGCAATGCACGATGGGAGACGTCCCTCTAGGGTGTTGTACATCGTGAGTTCAAAGAGTTTCAGCACCGTCAGTCATCAGGGATCACGTGTGAAAGGGTCTCCTGAGAGCGGGTTCAGCAACTCATACTTACCTGGCAGGGGAGATACCTTGATCGGGGTGTAAAGGACAGATACAAACCATAAACTATTGGACGGTCAAACAGAATATCAGCCGTTTAAACTTGATGTATGACGGGACACAAGAGATTAGTTGTTTTTGTAAGAATGTTACAAGAAGAGTGTTGAACCTAACCAGTCACAGAGCACATGATGACTATGTTGGGATCACAGAATAAAGGATTCAACCTTTGAATATATGACTTGGCGTTTACATGAGTCTGTGTCACCGAACCTCATTTAGAACTGAGCTGAGATCAGGAGATGCTTTTCATGAGTGGTTCCTGCATATGTCATACAATCTGTAGGTGGACAGTTTGACATTGCTGTGTAGTGGAACCACATCTTAGATGTTAGAAAATATTTTACACTGACTTTTGCAGAGAACAATATCCTGTCAAATATATGGATACATTATTTTCTAATGAATAAGGAGCAGAATCTACCATTTTTACATCCATAGGGGGTGCACCGTTCCCAGAAGTACTGCAATACTGGGTCGATGCGTGGAGTGGACGGAGCAAGCCCCTATTCCATCTCCCTGCTCCAAAAATCAATTTAATATATGGTCCCCGGGTAGGGGACGTATCAGATATTAAACTGATAAGAACAGATTTTTTTTTAAGAACAGATTTTCCGTTTATTAACATTCTTTAAACACTACACGTCATGAACAACTGAATCCATCAAAACACTTCACAATAACAAATGAGACAAGAAACAGTAAAACGAAAAACTCAAACATTTCAAAACACTGAAATCCTGAATAAATATTATGTTGTTCTAAAGATCAAAGCAATCAAGAAAAACTCCCTCACCTGCCTTCAACCATTCAAAACCTGTACTGCCACCTTTCCCTTCATTTTACATCCTACATCCAACCTAGACCTCCTTTCCATTTTTCTTTTGCTGCATGATACCCCCACCTTTCTATGTCATTTCGCATTCTGTCCACAACATCCCACTCCACCTTTTTCATTATTTCCCCCACAGTTCCCTGTGTCCCCCTTTTTACCAACGTCTGGCGAGCCAACCACAGACCCTTTTTATATAAAGACACCATCAGCCATAACAAACCCTTATCCTTTGTCCCCATCTCAATTCCCTCCCCTCTTTCCACCACTGCCCATGACAAAACCAACCCCCCATTCAACTTCCGCAACACTCTTTCCGCCCCAGCCCACACCACCCTCGCAAAACCACAATCCCACATAACATGTTTCACCGTTTCTGCCTCTGTACATATCACTCGCGGGCACTGAGGTGACCTACACAGATTGTGCCTGTACATTTTTTCCCTAACTGGAAGGCTGTTATGAAGGCACAGCCAGTTTAGATCCTTAAGACCATTATCCAGGCCTGGCATCTGCACTATTTTCCACACCGCAGAGGGCACCCGCAACAGGGGCTCAAGGGTTACCTTTTCCCTAACCACCTTATACAAAGCCCGATGATCCTTCCAAAGCCCTCTTTCCAGTGCCTCCGGATGCGCCCTCAACCACTCTGCCGCATGGGTGAAATGCCAAGGTCTTTGCTCCGACCGGGGCCCCTCATTGGACCAAGCAATGAGCCTCCTGACTGAGTAAGAAAAATAATATCGGAGTCCACAAACCACTGGGTGCGACCCCACCAGTACCAAACCCTGCACCAAGGATGTAACAAAAATGGCATCCAACTTCAAAGGGAAATCTGGCACATCTCGGCCCCCGTCTTCCAAACCAGCCAGCATTCTCCTTCTTGCTACCCATTCATACCGCCCACCCCAGAGAAAACCAAACACAAGGCGGGTCAAGGGCCGCCTCAAACACCGTGGCAAAGGGTAGACATATGCCAAATAAAGCAAGGAGGATAACACATCCACCTTTAACACCAGCACCTTGCCTACCAGCGTCAACCTTCTTGATTTCCACAGGGCCATCTTTTTCGATGCCCGTGCAATTCGCCCTGTCCAATTTAATGTTGCGCTATTAGACGTGTCGAAAAGCACCCCCAAAACTTTTAAGGGATCCTGACATATCAGTAATCCCCCAGGGGCGTCTCTACGCTCTTTCCAGCTCCCAAAAAACTTCACTTTACTTTTGTGTACGTTCAGCTGGGCACCCGAGAACCTCCCAAAATCTCTAAAAATCTCTAAAGTTTTCACCAGACTTTGTTCATCGTCCAACAACAGTGTTGTATCATCTGCATACTGTAAGACCTTTATTCGCCTTCCCCCGCCACCCGGTACCAAAGCCCCCCTCACCCCCGGTTCTACCCTGACCGCTGCCGCCACAGTCTCCATGTACAACACAAAAAGGAGAGGGGATAGTGGGCAACCCTGCCGCACCCCCGATTGCACTGTGAACTCTCTACTTAAATTCCCATTCACCACCACTACACTACTCGCCCCAATATACATTGACCTTAACCACCCAATGAAACTCGAACCAAAGCCCATACCCTTAAGAACCCCGAACAAAAAACCCCAGTGAACCTGATCAAAAGCTTTTGCCTGGTCCAAACCTACCACCATCAGTGGCAAATTCCTGTCTGCCACCCAGGCTGTGACATCCCTAATCAACTGAAGGTTCTGATATATTGAACGACCTGCTACCCCACATGTCTGGTTTACATGGACCACACCGGGCAACAGTGCGCCAAGACGATTGGCTAGAACCTTAGCAAGGAGTTTGTAATCAACTCCCAACATTGTTAAAGGCCTCCAGTTTTGTAAGTGGGACTTATCTCCCCCTTTGTGCAACAAAGTAATGACACCCATCTTAAAAGACCTTCCCCACCTCCCCTCCCTCAGCCCCTCAGACAGGACTTCCAGGAGGGCAGGCCCCAAAATATCCCAAAAAGCAACATAAAACTCCACTGGCAGCCCGTCCCGCCCCTGGCCCTTGTGGCGCTTCATCCCATGAGTGCTTTTGTCAGTTCAGCCAAGTTGAGTGGAGCCCCCAAAACAGCCGCCTGCACCAGAGATACGCGTCCCCTGACCAAATCTAAAACCTTCCTGCACCCTGCGTCACCACCACCCGCTCCGCAAAAAAATCTTGATAATAGTCCGCAACCACTTCCACCATACCTCCCGCATCAGACACCACCCGCCCACCAACTTGAACCTCCTTAAAAACTTGGCGCACCCTTGCTGCACGCACAGACCCAAAAAACTGTGCTGTACACTTTTCATTCCACTCCCGGAACTCCTGCCTTTTGGTTAACAGTGATACCCTAGTCCGGCTGTCGTACACCATTTTCAGCTGAGCCATAAGATGCCCATGCTCTCCCCCATCCATAGCCTTTCCAGAATTAACCATAACCTGCTCCCATTCTAGACGTCTTTGCAACCTCCTGACTTCAGCCTCTTCCCTCTGAGCTCTGCGCTTTGAATATGCAATACAGAAATGCTTTACCCGCTTCTTCAAAACTTCCCACCAGTCCACTGCTCTTTCACACACAGCCCGAACTCCCAGTAACCCCTGCAGTAAATCATTGCAATCCTTTCGGAATTTTGCTTCCTGCAATATGCTGCAATTCAGCTTCCAATAACCCGGCCCAAACACTGGGTCCCCCACTCTGACCTGATATACCACCCCACAATGATCAGAAAAAAATGTAGGCACCACCTTGCCAGAACTTAAAACTACAGATTGCGAGAAAAGTAAATAATCAAGACGGCCTGAGTGCCCCCTGGTATTCCGCCACGTGGGTCCCAACAAAGCTGGTCGAACAGCTCGACCTCCATCAAATAGACCCATTACCATAAGCGGACCCAACCACCCCCCTCCACTATCACCCATAGCCTCATTCCAATCACCCCCCAGGATAATACACCTGTTTGTCCCACAGTGGGGGATTAAAGCCTCCACCATTTCTAACCTCTCTGACCGTATCTGCGACCCATATACCACCATAACCCGAAAACTAAAACCCCTACCAATTAAAATCACACCCATCACCCTTCCCTGCACCACCACAAAAGAGCGCTCTATCTGCACTTTGCTATCAAATAAAATACCCACCCCTGATGAGTGCACTCCCCCCACACTTCCACACGCGACCGTCCCCCACCCATTCCTCCCCAAAATTCTTCACATCTCTTCCATCCCGCAATGAGACCTCTTGAATCAAACACACTGTTAACTTCATGTCCCTAATAAAACTAAATACAGATGCAACGCTTCAATCATCCCTCAGACCCCTTACATTAATAAGGTACCCACTCTCATATAAGAAAAAACAAAAGCCAATAATCTCAGTCCAAAAGTCAGAGGTCTCATAGCTATCCCCCCTCCTCCATCTGCTCCGCCCATGAGAAAGGTGTTACTGAACAAAACTTCTGGTTGTTGACTACTCCGTTCCACTCCTACTCTGTCCTCCAATGAGGGGAGGGGTGACATGTCAGATGACAGATCAAAATCCAGATCAAAAGTCTCCAGCACAACAGGTCCCAAAGAGGAAGATAAACCGTGCGTGTTTTCTTGCAATCCTCCCACTGGGGCCTGCTGGGCTAAATCAGTGAAATTTGAGGGGAGAGGTACCTCCCCCTTTGACTTCTTCAATAACCTCTCGTCGACACATTGTTCACCCTCCTCTCCACCTTTACAAGCTTGACGACTCTTACGTGCCTTCTCCTTTCCTTGGCCTCTCCTGCAGACCTTTCCGACTGAGGGATCCCCACCTTCCAGCACACATGAAGCACCACTTGTGCTGTGATCGCCCACCAAAGCGGACTGCTGGATGGTCTCGTCATCATTTAATCCGCAATCCGTCGTCAAGTTCTCTTCTGTGGTCTTCTGTTCTTCACCAGTTCCCACCTGTATAACTTCACCTGAAGCTGAATCTCGAACACATCGCTCCTCCTCAACGCTCGTTTCCACTCTGATGACCTGCCTTGCCACTTCGGCAAAAGTCTTTTTCCGGCTAGGACAGTCCCTGTACAAATGACCCAAATCACCACAACTATGGCATGATTTGCTGTATGGGCAAGTACTTGCTTCATGCCCCTCCTTATCACAAAAACGGCAATGCAAAGCGTGACAACTGGCTTCCACATGGCCATGTTTGTTGCATCGCCTGCAGGAAAAAGGCTGTCGTGAATAAAACAAATAGCCCCTGTCGGCTCCTAGCTGGAACACGGCAGGAGGATGTCTCCAACCATCCACCCCCTCATTGTCCTCATGTAGCAACACTTGAAACTGACGACGTCCTGTCCAGAAACCAAGCGGGTCCTTTACATATCGTGCTGCTGACACCACCTCTGCATAGCGTCCCAAAAAATCACCTAAAGCAATGTCTGTCACATACGGATTAAACGTGTGAACTGTGATAATTCTAAAATTAGGCTTATCCAAACTAATCGCTGAAAAAAAGGAAAGAGGGCCCTCATTAGCCAACTTAATACAGCTGGCAAAAGTAGACTGATGAAGTTCAGCTGTCCCCAGAGTCACATCATAAGCCCTTGCCTGCTGGTTCCACTGCAGGCAAAAGAATCCATCTACCTCAATGAGTTGCTACTTAATACTTCTTCCGAATCTGGGGCATAATCCTACGGATCTCCTTTCCATCAAAAGGGTGATGCGAAACCAATACTGGGTAATCTTCCATCACGTGCAAGCCCCATTTTAAAAGGGAAAAGAAACAAATAAGAAATTGGTCCGTAGACGTATCACTGTTAAACTGATAAACAGATACTACACTTGATCTTAGCCAAAAGGCCGAGAAGCGATACCGCCATGACGTAGAAGCTGAAGTACACGTTCTCCCAACAGTTAGTCTCAGTGACGGTGCAAACGTCTACGTTCAGTTGACCAGTAGATTAGAGTTTAACAGTGTGGTCCAGTGGGACCAAATGCTAAGACGTGCAACGCTTACAGAAAACGGAGGAAAGGGTTGCTCCTTAAACGTTTAAAGTCATGGTTAGTAGGGCGCCACTGGGTCATGTGACAGGCTATTGTCCAATAGGATTCATAATAAATTGGTGCTGATGACGTTTGTCATTATTACTTCTGTGTTAACTAGTCTAGCCTCAGATGAGCTAATACAAACAAATCTATCATCTTTCTCACTGAAGAAAAACTGTTTGCTTGATTAACAAGTTGACAAATAAAACTGCAGCTTCCACATCTAGTGGAGAAAAGAGAAATGCATCAAATTGTAATAAATAAAACGGGTACGGTAAAGATCAACTGAATGAATGAAGCTTGTATTTATTACAGCAGAATAGTTAAAGAACAGAATTGAGAGTAGATTTTTTACGTGAGCCATAGCTTCATTCATAGGATTCATGCGATACTCAACGACAATACCTTTTGAACACTTAATCAGGGCAGAGCGCGAACGCAGTCCCCCACTACCAGAAATTATGCAGTCGAGATTCCCACATTTGGGGAATTCGCAGAGGTCAGACAGCCTCAGTGCAATGGCTGAGCCTCGCCCTGGGTGAACCACCTACATGATCATGGTATCTCCCCTGCCAGGTAAGTATGAGTTGCTGAACCCGCGCTCGGGAGCCCCTTTCACACGTGATCCCTGATGACTGACGGTGCTGAAAATCATTAAACTCACAAAGTACAACGTCTCAGAAGGACGTGAAAGCACAGAAATCCACCCCAAAGGAAATGCGTTATACATAAGGACACAGACGTTATTTATATCTTTTACGATAGAATACCACATCTCCCATCGTGCTTTGTAGCAGTTCCCGGAAGTACGACACCCAGAAGAACAGCTTTATTGAGTTCTACTGGGCTCCAGTTTACTTTAGGGACTGTTTTAACCGTTTATACGGTAGTTAAATGTCTACAGTGATAAAGAACGAAGAACGGTTCGTCCAAAATTTACCGGTGACCATATACTTGTAAACAACCAATCGCGTGGCAGAACTGAACCGCAGACAACCAATCGAGTCGCAGCTGAAATCAGACAAACAGCGCCTGCGTGGGTAAAAGGCGACTCCACATTTCTTTTAACACAGACTGTTACATCTAGTTTAGATCAGCCGAAGTCTGTTTCTGCACATTACTTAAATTGCAAAGCTGCCTGAGGACCTGTTTTGCGGTAGGAAAGAATTATAGAATTATTTGTTTCCGCGACCGTTAGAGGATGAAGCGAAATCAATGTGTGTCTTTTAGATGCCTGACTTTATATAGAAGTTTGTTCTCTGACAAAGGAAACATTTTGAAGCAACAACCGTTTCTTAAGTTACTATGTAAAAATGTCTGATTATATCTTTGAAGGTGCAAAGAAATTTGGACTCATCAGATCATATTTCCAAAGTTTAGCTGTTTTGTTCTTTTGTCATTGCTACAACCTCATTATTAGACCATATTTTTGCATTAGCTGGATAAATGACTTTGAAGGAATGTTGTTGCTTCAAGTCCATTAGAAATAACGCTAGTTTTGTCGGCTAGTGACGCTAGTTTTGTCGGCTTTAAATAGTTTTCATCTTCATTTGAAACAGACGAGTTAACGTTACAAAATATTTCCTTTGTCAGAAAACAAACTTCCACGACTAAAGTTGTGCAGCTAAAAGTACACATTCACAATATTCTACTAGCCCGCTTCATCCTTTCGCGGAAACCAACAATTATTTCCTACCGCAAAACATGTCACCATACGTCCACAGGCAGCTTTGCCATTTAAGTAATGTGCAAAATCAAACTCTCTGACCTAACATATGTGAAACAGTCTGTGTTAAAAGAAATGTCGAGTCGCTTTCTACCCACGCAGGAGCGGGTGCGAGCGCCGATTGTCTAATTTCAGCCGCGACTCGAGGAACCGCATTAACTGCAGCAATGCACGATGGGAGACGTCCCTCTAGGGTGTTGTACATTGTGAGTTCAAAGAGTTTCAGCACCGTCAGTCATCAGGGATCACGTGTGAAAGGGTCTCCTGAGAGCGGGTTCAGCAACTCATACTTACCTGGCAGGGGAGATACCTTCATCGGGGTGTAAAGGACAGATACAAACCATAAACTATTGGACGGTCAAACAGAATATCAGCCGTTTAAACTTGATGTATGACGGGACACAAGAGATTAGTTGTTTTTGTAAGAATGTTACAAGAGTGTTGAACCTAACCAGTCACAGAGCACATGATGACTATGTTGGGATCACAGAATAAAGGATTCAACCTTTGAATATATGACTTGGCGTTTACATGAGTCTGTGTCACCGAACCTCATTTAGAACTGAGCTGAGATCAGGAGATGCTTTTCATGAGTGGTTCCTGCATATGTCATACAATCTGTAGGTGGACAGTTTGACATTGCTGTGTAGTGGAACCACATCTTAGATGTTAGAAAATATTTTACACTGACTTTTGCAGAGAACAATATCCTGTCAAATATATGGATACATTATTTTCTAATGAATAAGGAGCAGAATCTACCATTTTTACATCCATAGGGGGTGCACCGTTCCCAGAAGTACTGCAATACTGGGTCGATGCGTGGAGTGGACGGAGCAAGCCCCTATTCCATCTCCCTGCTCCAAAACTCAATTTAATATACGGTCCCCGGGTAGGGGACGTATCAGATATTAAACTGATAAGAACAGATTTTTTTTTTTTTTTTTTTTTTTTTTTTTAATTTATTAATTTACTACTTTTACACAAGAGTGTATACACCATCCAAATTATTACAACAAATTGAACCAAATATAAACCAAAACAACCAAAAAGAGTGAATCAAAACTAAATGTACTTCTCCACCACCCTCCCCAACATATCAAACAATGTTTGACTGCAACCACAGATCAGAACAATTAGCTAGTCAAATACATCACACTGTATTGTTACAGTAAAAACCAACAAACAAAAACAAAATAGTAATTCAAAGTCAAGTCCGCCATTTACCCCTTTTCCCACCATGTCCTCTCTACAACCAACCAAACCCTCCCTTCCATCTTTCTTTAGCAGCATGGTACCCCAGCTTTGTCACATCCCTACTCATCCTGTCTTGTATCTCCCATTCGACTCTTCTCCTCACCTCTTCAGCCCTACATTGTTTTCCATGCCTAACTAATTCTTGTCGTGCTAACCAGAGCCCTCGCTTATATAAACTCAACACCAGCCATAATGCCGTACATTCGCCCTCAACACTTGATGCCCCCACACCCCTCTCCACCACTTCCCAAGACAACACAAAATCTGGCTCAGCCTTTCTCACCAGCCTCCGTGCCCCATCCCAAACCATTCTTGCAAACCCACAGTCCCACAGAACATGATGCACCGTTTCTGGTGCATTACATGCCTCCCTGGGGCAGCACGGAGATCGACCTAGCCCATGCCTGTACATTTTCTCCCTAACCGGGAGACACCTATGCAGGCAAGCCCAATGCAAGTCCCTCAGTCCATTGTCCAGCCCTGTCGCCTGTACACGGCCCCAATCCACCTCAGACACCCCAACTACTGGTGGCAAGCCCTTCTTTCCCTGTACCACCCTGTATAAGGACCTATGCTGCTTCCACAACCCACCCTGCAGAGTCTCCGGATGGATCTTTACCCACCGCGCCGCCCAGGCAAAATGCCATGGCATCTGTTCAGACCTTGGGCCGATATTAGACCATGGTATTAGGTTCCTAGCCGAATAGGAAAAGAAATAACGCAAACCAGAGCTTGCAGGATGACCAACCTCAGACACCATGTCCTGCAGCAATGAAGCCACAAAAATGGTGTCCAACTTCAACGGTATATTTGGCACGTCTCTCCCACCCAGCTCCACACCCAACATCATACGCCCACGTGCAACCCATTCATACCCACCCCCCCAAACAAAATCAAAAACCACCCGCAACAACGTTCTTCGCACAACCACTGGCATGGGGAACACGTATGCCAAATGGAGCACTGAAGAGAGTACATCCACCTTAAGCACCAAAACCTTCCCCGTCAAAGTCAACCTTCGACCCTTCCACAATGACAACTTAGCTTTTACCCTTCTCATAAGCCTAAGCCAATTCATTGATGCACTGTTATCAGTATCAAACAAGACTCCAAGTATCTTTAATGGACCATGACACACTGGCAGGGCCCCCGGTGCATCCTGCCGCATCTTCCACCTGCCAAAAAACTTCACTGCACACTTGTCAATATTGAGCCTTGCACCAGAAACTCTACCAAACTCCTCAAATACTTCCAATGCACGTATTGCGCAGTCGTCCTTGTCGAGCAGTAACGTGGCATCATCAGCGTATTGTGAAATCTTCACTCGCAACCCACCACCCCCTGGAATCAATGCCCCTCTCACTCGAGAGTCAGCTCGGATAGCGGCTGCCAGAGGCTCCATGTACAGTACAAACAGTAAAGGTGAGAGTGGGCACCCTTGCCTAACCCCCGACTGTAATGCAATTGCACTGCCCATGTGACCGTTCACCATCACAACACTCTGCGCACCTTCATACAAAGCCTCCAACCATCCCACAAAACCTCTTCCGAAACCCATCGCCCTCAAAACACTAAACAAAAAACCCCAATGCACTCTATCAAAGGCCTTTGCCTGATCCAGACCCACCACCATGAGAGGCATATCACGATCCTCTGCCCAGGCCGTGATATCACGAATCAACTGCAGGTTAAGACGTGATGCCCTCCCTGCAACCCCGCATGTTTGGTCTACGTGAACAATACTGGGAAGGATGGTCCCAAGCCGCCCTGCAAAAACTTTAGCCAGAATTTTGTAGTCTACACCAAGCATTGTCAAAGGCCTCCAATTATTCAATTCACTAGCATCACCTTTCTTAAACAACAAAACAATTACCCCAAGCTGCATTGATCGCCTCCAAGTGCCGCTTCTCAGACCTTCCGTGAGGACCTCCAAAAGGACTGGCCCCAACAGGCTCCAGAAAGCTAAATAAAATTCGACAGGCAAACCATCAAGTCCCGGAACACGCCCTCTCCTCAAACTACCCAGAGCCTTAGTCAGCTCCAGTAGTGTGAGGGGTGCCTCCAGCGCTGCCGCATGCTCGCAAGAGACTCGTCCAGTTACTAGGTCTAAAAAACTACACAGCTCACCCCCCACCACTTTTTTCTCAAAAACCTCCCGATAGTGCTTCGTCACCAGCTCCACCATTCCCCCACTATCTGTCACCACCCGACCGCTCGTGTCTTTGACTCCCTTAAAAACCCGTTTAGCCTGCCTTGTCCTTACAGAGCTAAAGAAATGTGCAGTACATTCCTCGGCACAATTCCTCCTTCTGCTTGCAACAAAATCCCGAGCCCTGTTCTCATAAAAGGAGCGCAGCTGACCCTTCAATCGCATGCACACTGACTCATTGGCCAGACCCCCGGCATTTGCCAGGGCCTGTTGCCTTTCAAGCCCTTTTTGCCAGCATCTCACCCTAGCTGTCTTTTGCCTAGCACGGCGCACGCAGTACTTTACACAAAAAGACCTGATACGTTCCTTTGCCACCTCCCACCATTCAACAGCCCCCCCACATAGTGGACGCAGACCAATTAGGTTTTGCAGGAATGTCTCAAAACTACCCCGAAACGCAGCCTCTCCCAAAACACTACAATTCAACTTCCAATAACCTGGTCCAAAACCTTGTCCCTCCACAGTCCCCATAAAAACCAACCCATCATGATCAGAAAAAAAAATTGACACAGCCCTGCCTGAATTCAAAACAATAGATTTAGAAAAAAACACATAATCCAGTCGCCTGCAGACCCCTCTGGAATTCCTCCAGGTGGGGCCTAGCAACTGTGGCTGCACCTCCCGACTGCCATCCACCAACCCCATAGCCCGGAGAGGTCCCTCCCACCCCTGACACCCCTCCCCCCTACCCACCACCTCATCATTCCAGTCCCCTCCCACAATAACATGACGGTTTGTAGCGCAAAACGGAACCAAATCCTCCACCATCTGCCTCCTTTCCCCCCTAACCTGAGAACCATAAACTACAATGGCTCTAAAAGCCAACCCGTTCAACTGAAAATCCACCCCTACCGCCCTCCCCTGCACAACCACAAAATCCCGTTCCACCTGCACCCCCCGCCCAAACAATACTCCCACCCCCGAAGAATGCACCCCACCAATACTCCACACCGCCCCCCCTTGTCCCCATTCCTCACTAAACTTAAGCACATCCTCACCATCCCGCAAATGTACTTCCTGCATCAAAACAACAGACAACCCTAAGTCTTTAATGAAATTGAAAACCATAATCCTTTTCAGAGGATCACGGAGCCCCCTGACATTAAAAGTTCAAACACGCAAAAACATGTCCTGTTGACATCCACAACGAACACAAAAAACCTGCACAGCACATCATCAAGTCCCAAGCTCCGAGGACCCTTGCGCCCCATACACATCCATGTCGTCCATCTGCTCTGCCCAAGAACATGTTGTACTCCCTGCAGATCCACGTCTCTCCTCTGTCTCTTCTTTCCCCACTCCATGCGGAGAAGAGAGTGTCAACATGGCTGGGGAGAAAACAAAATCCAAACCAAAGGAATCCACAGCAGAAAAGTTTGTCTCAGTTGCAGTTTCGACAACCATACCACTTCCTTCTTTTGTGTTGGGCACCTCCGAAGTGTCGTCAACCTGTGGTCCAGCTACCTCCGGCACTCCTGAACCTTTGGCCTTCTTGACTACTTGCTGCTCACTCTCCATGCCACACTGCTCCTGTGCAGTAGTATCCGGTCCTCTGCGTCCTTTTCGGGTAGTCGCCTGCACGGTGACATCCACAGCCACCCTCGGCGTTGCATCTGAGGGCACCGCCCCAACCCCAGACACACCAGAAGCTGCATCGTCCACTGACCTCTCTCCTGCTGAAATCGCCAACAGATTTATTTCACTCTCACCCACCTCCTCACGGTCCTGCTGCACATTGCAGTCTCCAGTTGTTCTGGAAAGATCTCCCCCTACTACATCAGCAAAAGAACGTTGCTTCTTTGGACAGTTCCTATAAAGATGGCCAGGTTCCCCACATGCATTGCAGATTTTCCCAAAAGGGCATGCCTCCATGACATGGCCATCCCTCTCACAGTAACGACACGTCACCCTGGTACACTCGGCCTCCACATGGCCATGACGCCGGCATTTCCTGCAAAAAATTGGCTGGCGAGCATAATAGAGATAACCCCTATCTGCCCCCAGTTGGAAATAAGCAGGTGGATGCCTGAATCCATCGTGTCCTTCTCTATCCTCATGTAGCAGGACTTGAAACTGTCTGCGCCCAGTCCAAAATCCACAAGAGTCTTTTACATATCTTGCTGACGACAAAACGTCAGCAAAACGACCCAAAAAATCCTTTATTGCCATGTCAGTAACAAAAGGGTTAAACATATGAATGGTAATAACCCTGAAATTTGGTCTATCCAAACTGATCACATCAAAAAAACCCAGCTGCCCTGTATTAGCTAATCGCCTGCAGCTATCAGCGACAGTTTGATGAACAGCAGCTGAAGCCAAAGTTAGATCATATGCTCTTGCCTGTGGATGCCACTGAAGACAATAAACGTCGACGACTTTAAGAGACAGCAGCTCCTTGATGATCTTCTTACAAAAAACGTCCCTTGGCATCACTTCTCCACTTACTTCTTTCCACTGAAAACGTAAAGTATGACGCAGACCAACACGAGGAAAAGCTTGTCCGGTTGCCATGACAAAACACTGTAAAGTCCCCCCCCGGATAGGGGACGTATCAGATATTAAACTGATAAGAACAGATACTACACTTGATCTTAGCCAAAAGGCCGAGAAGCGATACCGCCATGACGTAGAAGCTGAAGTACACGTTCTCCCAACAGTTAGTCTCAGTGACGGTGCAAACGTCTACGTTCAGTTGACCAGTAGATTAGAGTTTAACAGTGTGGTCCAGTGGGACCAAATGCTAAGACGTGCAACGCTTACAGAAAACGGAGGAAAGGGTTGCTCCTTAAACGTTTAAAGTCATGGTTAGTAGGGCGCCACTGGGTCATGTGACAGGCTATTGTCCAATAGGATTCATAATAAATTGGTGCTGATGACGTTTGTCATTATTACTTCTGTGTTAACTAGTCTAGCCTCAGATGAGCTAATACAAACAAATCTATCATCTTTCTCACTGAAGAAAAACTGTTTGCTCGATTAACAAGTTGACAAATAAAACTGCAGCTTCCACATCTAGTGGAGAAAAGAGAAATGCATCGAAATGTAATAAATAAAACGGGTACGGTAAAGATCAACTGAATGAATGAAGCTTGTATTTATTACAGCAGAATAGTTAAAGAACAGAATTGAGAGTAGATTTTTTACGTGAGCCATAGCTTCATTCATAGGATTCATGCGATACTCAACGACAATACCTTTTGAACACTTAATCAGGGGAGAGCGCGAACGCAGTCCCCCACTACCAGAAATTATGCAGTCGAGATTCCCACATTTGGGGAATTCGCAGAGGTCAGACAGCCTCAGTGCAATGGCTGAGCCTCGCCCTGGGTGAACCACCTACATGATCATGGTATCTCCCCTGCCAGGTAAGTATGAGTTGCTGAACCCGCGCTCGGGAGCCCCTTTCACACGTGATCCCTGATGACTGACGGTGCTGAAAATCATTAAACTCACAAAGTACAACGTCTCAGAAGGACGTGAAAGCACAGAAATCCACCCCAAAGGAAATGCGTTATACATAAGGACACAGACGTTATTTATATCTTTTACGATAGAATACCACATCTCCCATCGTGCTTTGTAGCAGTTCCCGGAAGTACGACACCCAGAAGAACAGCTTTATTGAGTTCTACTGGGCTCCACTGTTTACTTTAGGGACTGTTTTAACCGTTTATACGGTAGTTAAATGTCTACAGTGATAAAGAACGAAGAACGGTTCGTCCAAAATTTACCGGTGACCATATACTTGTAAACAACCAATCGCGTGGCAGAACTGAACCGCAGACAACCAATCGAGTCGCAGCTGAAATCAGACAAACAGCGCCTGCGTGGGTAAAAAGCGACTCCACATTTCTTTTAACACAGACTGTTACATATAGTTTAGATCAGCCGAAGTCTGTTTCTGCACATTACTTAAATTGCAAAGCTGCCTGAGGACCTGTTTTGCGGTAGGAAAGAATTATAGAATTATTTGTTTCCGCGACCGTTAGAGGATGAAGCGAAATCAATGTGTGTCTTTTAGATGCACGACTTTATATAGAAGTTTGTTCTCTGACAAAGGAAACATTTTGAAGCAACAACCGTTTCTTAAGTTACTATGTAAAAATGTCTGATTATATCTTTGAAGGTGCAAAGAAATTTGGACTCATCAGATCATATTTCCAAAGTTTAGCTGTTTTGTTCTTTTGTCGTTGCTACAACCTCATTATTAGACCATATTTTTGCATTAGCTGGATAAATGACTTTGAAGGAATGTTGTTGCTTCAAGTCCATTAGAAATAACGCTAGTTTTGTCGGCTAGTGACGCTAGTTTTGTCGGCTTTAAATAGTTTTCATCTTCATTTGAAACAGACGAGTTAACGTTACAAAATATTTCCTTTGTCAGAAAACAAACTTCCACGACTAAAGTTGTGCAGCTAAAAGTACACATTCACAATATTCTACTGGCCCGCTTCATCCTTTCGCGGAAACCAACAATTATTTCCTACCGCAAAACATGTCACCATACGTCCACAGGCAGCTTTGCCATTTAAGTAATGTGCAAAATCAAACTCTCTGACCTAACATATGTGGAACAGTCTGTGTTAAAAGAAATGTCGAGTCGCTTTCTACCCACGCAGGAGCGGGTGCGAGCGCCGATTGTCTAATTTCAGCCGCGACTCGAGGAACCGCATTAACTGCAGCAATGCACGATGGGAGACGTCCCTCTAGGGTGTTGTACATCGTGAGTTCAAAGAGTTTCAGCACCGTCAGTCATCAGGGATCACGTGTGAAAGGGTCTCCTGAGAGCGGGTTCAGCAACTCATACTTACCTGGCAGGGGAGATACCTTGATCGGGGTGTAAAGGACAGATACAAACCATAAACTATTGGACGGTCAAACAGAATATCAGCCGTTTAAACTTGATGTATGACGGGACACAAGAGATTAGTTGTTTTTGTAAGAATGTTACAAGAAGAGTGTTGAACCTAACCAGTCACAGAGCACATGATGACTATGTTGGGATCACAGAATAAAGGATTCAACCTTTGAATATATGACTTGGCGTTTACATGAGTCTGTGTCACCGAACCTCATTTAGAACTGAGCTGAGATCAGGAGATGCTTTTCATGAGTGGTTCCTGCATATGTCATACAATCTGTAGGTGGACAGTTTGACATTGCTGTGTAGTGGAACCACATCTTAGATGTTAGAAAATATTTTACACTGACTTTTGCAGAGAACAATATCCTGTCAAATATATGGATACATTATTTTCTAATGAATAAGGAGCAGAATCTACCATTTTTACATCCATAGGGGGTGCACCGTTCCCAGAAGTACTGCAATACTGGGTCGATGCGTGGAGTGGACGGAGCAAGCCCCTATTCCATCTCCCTGCTCCAAAAATCAATTTAATATATGGTCCCCGGGTAGGGGACGTATCAGATATTAAACTGATAAGAACAGATACTACACTTGATCTTAGCCAAAAGGCCGAGAAGCGATACCGCCATGACGTAGAAGCTGAAGTACACGTTCTCCCAACAGTTAGTCTCAGTGACGGTGCAAACGTCTACGTTCAGTTGACCAGTAGATTAGAGTTTAACAGTGTGGTCCAGTGGGACCAAATGCTAAGACGTGCAACGCTTACAGAAAACGGAGGAAAGGGTTGCTCCTTAAACGTTTAAAGTCATGGTTAGTAGGGCGCCACTGGGTCATGTGACAGGCTATTGTCCAATAGGATTCATAATAAATTGGTGCTGATGACGTTTGTCATTATTACTTCTGTGTTAACTAGTCTAGCCTCAGATGAGCTAATACAAACAAATCTATCATCTTTCTCACTGAAGAAAAACTGTT
Organism: Betta splendens; assembly: GCF_900634795.4. Lineage (NCBI taxonomy): Eukaryota > Metazoa > Chordata > Actinopteri > Anabantiformes > Osphronemidae > Betta > Betta splendens. The sequence continues at coordinate 39,104 of NC_040885.2, read as the reverse complement.
TGCTCGATTAACAAGTTGACAAATAAAACTGCAGCTTCCACATCTAGTGGAGAAAAGAGAAATGCATCGAAATGTAATAAATAAAACGGGTACGGTAAAGATCAACTGAATGAATGAAGCTTGTATTTATTACAGCAGAATAGTTAAAGAACAGAATTGAGAGTAGATTTTTTACGTGAGCCATAGCTTCATTCATAGGATTCATGCGATACTCAACGACAATACCTTTTGAACACTTAATCAGGGGAGAGCGCGAACGCAGTCCCCCACTACCAGAAATTATGCAGTCGAGATTCCCACATTTGGGGAATTCGCAGAGGTCAGACAGCCTCAGTGCAATGGCTGAGCCTCGCCCTGGGTGAACCACCTACATGATCATGGTATCTCCCCTGCCAGGTAAGTATGAGTTGCTGAACCCGCGCTCGGGAGCCCCTTTCACACGTGATCCCTGATGACTGACGGTGCTGAAAATCATTAAACTCACAAAGTACAACGTCTCAGAAGGACGTGAAAGCACAGAAATCCACCCCAAAGGAAATGCGTTATACATAAGGACACAGACGTTATTTATATCTTTTACGATAGAATACCACATCTCCCATCGTGCTTTGTAGCAGTTCCCGGAAGTACGACACCCAGAAGAACAGCTTTATTGAGTTCTACTGGGCTCCACTGTTTACTTTAGGGACTGTTTTAACCGTTTATACGGTAGTTAAATGTCTACAGTGATAAAGAACGAAGAACGGTTCGTCCAAAATTTACCGGTGACCATATACTTGTAAACAACCAATCGCGTGGCAGAACTGAACCGCAGACAACCAATCGAGTCGCAGCTGAAATCAGACAAACAGCGCCTGCGTGGGTAAAAAGCGACTCCACATTTCTTTTAACACAGACTGTTACATATAGTTTAGATCAGCCGAAGTCTGTTTCTGCACATTACTTAAATTGCAAAGCTGCCTGAGGACCTGTTTTGCGGTAGGAAAGAATTATAGAATTATTTGTTTCCGCGACCGTTAGAGGATGAAGCGAAATCAATGTGTGTCTTTTAGATGCACGACTTTATATAGAAGTTTGTTCTCTGACAAAGGAAACATTTTGAAGCAACAACCGTTTCTTAAGTTACTATGTAAAAATGTCTGATTATATCTTTGAAGGTGCAAAGAAATTTGGACTCATCAGATCATATTTCCAAAGTTTAGCTGTTTTGTTCTTTTGTCGTTGCTACAACCTCATTATTAGACCATATTTTTGCATTAGCTGGATAAATGACTTTGAAGGAATGTTGTTGCTTCAAGTCCATTAGAAATAACGCTAGTTTTGTCGGCTAGTGACGCTAGTTTTGTCGGCTTTAAATAGTTTTCATCTTCATTTGAAACAGACGAGTTAACGTTACAAAATATTTCCTTTGTCAGAAAACAAACTTCCACGACTAAAGTTGTGCAGCTAAAAGTACACATTCACAATATTCTACTGGCCCGCTTCATCCTTTCGCGGAAACCAACAATTATTTCCTACCGCAAAACATGTCACCATACGTCCACAGGCAGCTTTGCCATTTAAGTAATGTGCAAAATCAAACTCCCTGACCTAACATATGTGGAACAGTCTGTGTTAAAAGAAATGTCGAGTCGCTTTCTACCCACGCAGGAGCGGGTGCGAGCGCCGATTGTCTAATTTCAGCCGCGACTCGAGGAACCGCATTAACTGCAGCAATGCACGATGGGAGACGTCCCTCAAGGGTGTTGTACATCGTGAGTTCAAAGAGTTTCAGCACCGTCAGTCATCAGGGATCACGTGTGAAAGGGTCTCCTGAGAGCGGGTTCAGCAACTCATACTTACCTGGCAGGGGAGATACCTTCATCGGGGTGTAAAGGACAGATACAAACCATAAACTATTGGACGGTCAAACAGAATATCAGCCGTTTAAACTTGATGTATGACGGGACACAAGAGATTAGTTGTTTTTGTAAGAATGTTACAAGAAGAGTGTTGAACCTAACCAGTCACAGAGCACATGATGACTATGTTGGGATCACAGAATAAAGGATTCAACCTTTGAATATATGACTTGGCGTTTACATGAGTCTGTGTCAACGAACCTCATTTAGAACTGAGCTGAGATCAGGAGATGCTTTTCATGAGTGGTTCCTGCATATGTCATACAATCTGTAGGTGGACAGTTTGACATTGCTGTGTAGTGGAACCACATCTTAGATGTTAGAAAATATTTTACACTGACTTTTGCAGAGAACAATATCCTGTCAAATATATGGATACATTATTTTCTAATGAATAAGGAGCAGAATCTACCATTTTTACATCCATAGGGGGTGCACCGTTCCCAGAAGTACTGCAACACTGGGTGGATGCGTGGAGTGGACGGAGCAAGCCCCTATTCCATCTCCCTGCTCCAAAAATCAATTTAATATATGGTCCCCGGGTAGGGGACGTATCAGATATTAAACTGATAAGAACAGATACTACACTTGATCTTAGCCAAAAGGCCGAGAAGCGATACCGCCATGACGTAGAAGCTGAAGTACACGTTCTCCCAACAGTTAGTCTCAGTGACGGTGCAAACGTCTACGTTCAGTTGACCAGTAGATTAGAGTTTAACAGTGTGGTCCAGTGGGACCAAATGCTAAGACGTGCAACGCTTACAGAAAACGGAGGAAAGGGTTGCTCCTTAAACGTTTAAAGTCATGGTTAGTAGGGCGCCACTGGGTCATGTGACAGGCTATTGTCCAATAGGATTCATAATAAATTGGTGCTGATGACGTTTGTCATTATTACTTCTGTGTTAACTAGTCTAGCCTCAGATGAGCTAATACAAACAAATCTATCATCTTTCTCACTGAAGAAAAACTGTTTGCTCGATTAACAAGTTGACAAATAAAACTGCAGCTTCCACATCTAGTGGAGAAAAGAGAAATGCATCGAAATGTAATAAATAAAACGGGTACGGTAAAGATCAACTGAATGAATGAAGCTTGTATTTATTACAGCAGAATAGTTAAAGAACAGAATTGAGAGTAGATTTTTTACGTGAGCCATAGCTTCATTCATAGGATTCATGCGATACTCAACGACAATACCTTTTGAACACTTAATCAGGGGAGAGCGCGAACGCAGTCCCCCACTACCAGAAATTATGCAGTCGAGATTCCCACATTTGGGGAATCTCGCAAAGGTCAGACAGCCTCAGTGCAATGGCTGAGCCTCGCCCTGGGTGAACCACCTACATGATCATGGTATCTCCCCTGCCAGGTAAGTATGAGTTGCTGAACCCGCGCTCGGGAGCCCCTTTCACACGTGATCCCTGATGACTGACGGTGCTGAAAATCATTAAACTCACAAAGTACAACGTCTCAGAAGGACGTGAAAGCACAGAAATCCACCCCAAAGGAAATGCGTTATACATAAGGACACAGACGTTATTTATATCTTTTACGATAGAATACCACATCTCCCATCGTGCTTTGTAGCAGTTCCCGGAAGTACGAAACCCAGAAGAACAGCTTTATTGAGTTCTACTGGGCTCCACTGTTTACTTTAGGGACTGTTTTAACCGTTTATACGGTAGTTAAATGTCTACAGTGATAAAGAACGAAGAACGGTTCGTCCAAAATTTACCGGTGACCATATACTTGTAAAAAACCAACCAATCGAGTCGCAGCTGAAATCAGACAAACAGCGCCTGCGTGGGTAAAAAGCGACTCCACATTTCTTTTAACACAGACTGTTACATATAGTTTAGATCAGCCGAAGTCTGTTTCTGCACATTACTTAAATTGCAAAGCTGCCTGAGGACCTGTTTTGCGGTAGGAAAGAATTATAGAATTATTTGTTTCCGCGACCGTTAGAGGATGAAGCGAAATCAATGTGTGTCTTTTAGATGCACGACTTTACATAGAAGTTTGTTCTCTGACAAAGGAAACATTTTGAAGCAACAACCGTTTCTTAAGTTACTATGTAAAAATGTCTGATTATATCTTTGAAGGTGCAAAGAAATTTGGACTCATCAGATCATATTTCCAAAGTTTAGCTGTTTTGTTCTTTTGTCGTTGCTACAACCTCATTATTAGACCATATTTTTGCATTAGCTGGATAAATGACTTTGAAGGAATGTTGTTGCTTCAAGTCCATTAGAAATAACGCTAGTTTTGTCGGCTAGTGACGCTAGTTTTGTCGGCTTTAAATAGTTTTCATCTTCATTTGAAACAGACGAGTTAACGTTACAAAATATTTCCTTTGTCAGAAAACAAACTTCCACGACTAAAGTTGTGCAGCTAAAAGTACACATTCACAATATTCTACTGGCCCGCTTCATCCTTTCGCGGAAACCAACAATTATTTCCTACCGCAAAACATGTCACCATACGTCCACAGGCAGCTTTGCCATTTAAGTAATGTGCAAAATCAAACTCTCTGACCTAACATATGTGGAACAGTCTGTGTTAAAAGAAATGTCGAGTCGCTTTCAACCACGCAGGAGCGGGTGCGAGCGCCGATTGTCTAATTTCAGCCGCGACTCGACGAACCGCATTAACTGCAGCAATGCACGATGGGAGACGTCCCTCAAAGGTGTTGTACATCGTGAGTTCAAAGAGTTTCAGCACCGTCAGTCATCAGGGATCACGTGTGAAAGGGTCTCCTGAGAGCGGGTTCAGCAACTTATACTTACCTGGCAGGGGAGATACCTTGATCGGGGTGTAAAGGACAGATACAAACCATAAACTATTGGACGGTCAAACAGAATATCAGCCGTTTAAACTTGATGTATGACGGGACACAAGAGATTAGTTGTTTTTGTAAGAATGTTACAAGAAGAGTGTTGAACCTAACCAGTCACAGAGCACATGATGACTATGTTGGGATCACAGAATAAAGGATTCAACCTTTGAATATATGACTTGGCGTTTACATGAGTCAGGCCTCCTCCCTGAACCGCCGCCTTACCGTGGTGGAGGAGTTTGTGTGCCCGAATGACCCCGGGAGCTATGTTGTCGGGGGCTAAATGCCCCTGGTAGGGTCTCCCAAGGCAAACAGGTCCTGGGCGACGGGCCAGACTAAGAGCGGTTCACAACCCCCCTATGAAAGACAAACCACCAAGGCCAGAGACGTCGCCCGGTATGGCGCAGCCGGGGCCCCACCCTGGAACCAGGCCCGGGGTTGGGGCTCGTATGCGAGCGCCTGGTGGCCGGGCCTATTCCCACGGGGCCCGGCCGGGCACAGCCCGAAAGAGCGACGTGGGGCCGTCCTCAAGTGGACCCACCATCCGCGGGAGGAACCGTAGGGGGCCGGTGCAGAGTGGATTGGGCGGCAGTCGAAGGCGGGAGCCTGGGCGCCCCAATCCCTGGATAACCAATCTGGTTATTGGGACATGGAATGTCACGTCACTGGGGGGAAAGGAGCCTGAGCTTGTGCAGGAGGTCGAGCGGTACCGGCTAGAAATAGTCGGGCTCACCTCCACACACAGCCTGGGCTCTGGAACCCAACTCCTTGAGAGGGGCTGGACCCTTTTCTACTCTGGAGTTGCCTGCGGTGAGAGGCGGCGGGCTGGTGTGGGCTTGCTCATAGCTCCCCAGCTTAGTCGCCATGTGTTGGAGTTTTCCCCGGTGGACGAGAGGGTTGCTTCCCTGCGCCTTCGGGTGGGGGATAGGTCACTCACCGTCATTTGTGCTTACGGGCCGAATGGCAGTGTGGAGTACCCGGCCTTCTTGGGGTCCCTGGAGGGAGTGTTGGAAAGCGCTCCAACTGGGGACCCCATCGTTCTTCTGGGAGATTTCAATGCCCACGTAGGTAACGACAGTGATACCTGGAGAGGCGTGATTGGGAGAAACGGCCTCCCTGATCTGAACCCGAATGGTGTTATGTTATTGGATTTCTGTGCTAGGCACAGTTTGGCCATAACTAACACCATGTTCGAACATAAGGGTGTCCATCGGTGCACGTGGCACCAGGACACCCTAGGCCGGAGGTCGATGATAGACTTTGTAGTCGTTTCACCTGACCTTCGGCCATATGTTTTGGACACTCGCGTGAAGAGAGGGGCTGAGCTGTCAACTGATCACCACCTGGTGGTGAGTAGGATCCGCTGGCAGAGAAGGAGGCTGGAACGACTTGGCAGGCCCAAACGTATTGTGAGGGTCTGTTGGGAACGCCTGGCTGAACCCTCTGTCAGACGGACCTTTAACTCACACCTCCGGGAGAGCTTCGACCAGATTCCGAGGGAGGTGGGAGACATAGAGTCCGAGTGGACCATGTTCTCCGTCTCCATTGTCAACGCGGCCGTTCGGAGCTGTGGACGCAGGGTCTCCGGTGCCTGTCGTGGTGGTAATCCCCGAACCCGGTGGTGGACGCCGGAGGTAAGGGACGCCATCAAGCTGAAGAAGGAGTCCTACCAGGTATGGTTGACCTGTAGGACTCCTGAGGCAGCTGATGGGTACCGGCAGGCCAAGCGTGCTGCAGCCCGTGCCGTTGCGGAGGCAAAAACTCGGGCTTGGGAGGAGTTCGGGGAGGCCATGGAGGAGGACTATCGCTCGGCCTCAAAGAGATTCTGGCAAACCGTCCGGCGCCTCAGGAGGGGGAAGCAGTTCTTTACCAACTCTGTTTTCAGTGGAGGTGGGGAGCTGTTGACCTCAACTGGGGATGTTATCGGACGGTGGAAGGAGTACTTTGAGGATCTCCTCAACCCCTCCGACATGCCTTCTGCTGAGGAAGCAGAGGCAGGGGACTCAGAGGCGGACTCGCCCATCACCCAGGCTGAGGTCACCGAGGTAGTTAGTAAGCTCCTCGGTGGCAGAGCAGCGGGGGTGGATGAGATCCGTCCTGAGTACCTCAAGTCTCTGGATGTTGTGGGGCTGTCTTGGGTGACACGCCTCTGCAACATCGCGTGGAGGAGGGGGACAGTTCCTCTGGACTGGACAACCGGGGTGGTTGTCCCTCTTTACAAAAAGGGGGACAGGAGAGTGTGTTCCAACTATAGGGGGATCACACTTCTCAGCCTCCCTGGGAAAGTCTATGCCAGGGTACTGGAGAGGAGAATTCGGCCGATAGTCGAACCTCGGATACAGGAGGAACAATGTGGTTTTCGGCCTGGTCGTGGAACGCTGGACCAGCTTTATACCCTCAGCAGGGTGCTTGAGGGTTTGTGGGAGTTTGCCCAACCAGTCTACATGTGCTTTGTGGATCTGGAGAAGGCATTCGACCGCGTCCCTCGTGACATCCTGTGGGGGGTGCTCCGGGAGTATGGAGTCCAGGGCCCTTTGCTAAGGGCTGTTCGGTCTCTGTACAACCGGAGCAGGAGCTTGGTTCGCATTGCCAGCAATAAGTCAGACCTGTTCCCGGTGCATGTTGGACTTTGGCAGGGCTGCCCTTTGTCACCGGTTCTGTTCATTATTTTTATGGACAGAATTTCTAGGCGCAGCCACGGGCCGGAGGGGGTCTGGTTTGGGGACCACAGGATTGCATCTCTGCTTTTTGCAGATGATGTTGTCCTGTTGGCTTCATCAGGCCAGGACCTCCAGCGTGTGCTGGTGCGGTTTGCAGCTGAGTGTGAAGCGGCTGGGATGAGAATCAGTTCCTCCAAATCTGAGGCCATGGTTCTCGACCGGAAAAAGGTGGTTTGCTCTCTCCAGGTTGGAGAAGAGTTTCTGCCTCAAGTGGAGGAGTTTAAGTATCTTGGGGTCTTGTTCACGAGTGAGGGAAGGAGGGAGCGTGAGTTTGACAGACGGATCGGTGCGGCGGCTGCAGTAATGCGGTCGGTGTATCGGTCCGTCGTGGTGAAGAGGGAGCTGAGCCGAAAGGCAAAGCTCTCAATTTACCGGTCAATCTACGTTCCTACCCTCACCTATGGTCATGAGCTTTGGGTCATGACCGAAAGGGCAAGGTCACGGATACAAGCGGCTGAAATGAGCTTCCTCCGCAGGGTGGCTGGGCGCTCCCTTAGAGATAAGGTGAGGAGCTCTGTCACCCGGGAGGAGCTCGGAGTAGAGTCGCTGCTCCTCCACATCGAGAGGAGCCAGCTGAGGTGGCTCGGGCATCTAGTTCGGATGCCTCCTGGACGCCTCCCTGGGGAGGTGTTCCGGGCATATCCCACCGGTAGGAGGCCCCGAGGAAGACCTAGGACTCGCTGGAGAGACTACGTCTCTCGGCTTGCCTGGGAACGTCTTGGGGTCCCACCGGAAGAGCTGGAGGAAGTGTCCGGGGAGAGGGAAGTCTGGAACTCTCTGCTTAGACTGCTGCCCCCGCGACCCGGCCCCGGATAAGCGGATGAAAATGGATGGATGAGTCTGTGTCACCGAACCTCATTTAGAACTGAGCTGAGATCAGGAGATGCTTTTCATGAGTGGTTCCTGCATATGTCATACAATCTGTAGGTGGACAGTTTGACATTGCTGTGTAGTGGAACCACATCTTAGATGTTAGAAAATATTTTACATTGACTTTTGCAGAGAACAATATCCTGTCAATAAATGGATACATTATTTTCTAATGAATAAGGAGCAGAATCTACCATTTTTACATCCATAGGGGGTGCACCGTTCCCAGAAGTACTGCAATACTGGGTCGATGCGTGGAGTGGACGGAGCAAGCCCCTATTCCATCTCCCTGCTCCAAAAATCAATTTAATATATGGTCCCCGGGTAGGGGACGTATCAGATATTAAACTGATAAGAACAGATACTACACTTGATCTTAGCCAAAAGGCCGAGAAGCGATACCGCCATGACGTAGAAGCTGAAGTACACGTTCTCCCAACAGTTAGTCTCAGTGACGGTGCAAACGTCTACGTTCAGTTGACCAGTAGATTAGAGTTTAACAGTGTGGTCCAGTGGGACCAAATGCTAAGACGTGCAACGCTTACAGAAAACGGAGGAAAGGGTTGCTCCTTAAACGTTTAAAGTCATGGTTAGTAGGGCGCCACTGGGTCATGTGACAGGCTATTGTCCAATAGGATTCATAATAAATTGGTGCTGATGACGTTTGTCATTATTACTTCTGTGTTAACTAGTCTAGCCTCAGATGAGCTAATACAAACAAATCTATCATCTTTCTCACTGAAGAAAAACTGTTTGCTCGATTAACAAGTTGACAAATAAAACTGCAGCTTCCACATCTAGTGGAGAAAAGAGAAATGCATCGAAATGTAATAAATAAAACGGGTACGGTAAAGATCAACTGAATGAATGAAGCTTGTATTTATTACAGCAGAATAGTTAAAGAACAGAATTGAGAGTAGATTTTTTACGTGAGCCATAGCTTCATTCATAGGATTCATGCGATACTCAACGACAATACCTTTTGAACACTTAATCAGGGGAGAGCGCGAACGCAGTCCCCCACTACCAGAAATTATGCAGTCGAGATTCCCACATTTGGGGAATTCGCAGAGGTCAGACAGCCTCAGTGCAATGGCTGAGCCTCGCCCTGGGTGAACCACCTACATGATCATGGTATCTCCCCTGCCAGGTAAGTATGAGTTGCTGAACCCGCGCTCGGGAGCCCCTTTCACACGTGATCCCTGATGACTGACGGTGCTGAAAATCATTAAACTCACAAAGTACAACGTCTCAGAAGGACGTGAAAGCACAGAAATCCACCCCAAAGGAAATGCGTTATACATAAGGACACAGACGTTATTTATATCTTTTACGATAGAATACCACATCTCCCATCGTGCTTTGTAGCAGTTCCCGGAAGTACGACACCCAGAAGAACAGCTTTATTGAGTTCTACTGGGCTCCACTGTTTACTTTAGGGACTGTTTTAACCGTTTATACGGTAGTTAAATGTCTACAGTGATAAAGAACGAAGAACGGTTCGTCCAAAATTTACCGGTGACCATATACTTGTAAACAACCAATCGCGTGGCAGAACTGAACCGCAGACAACCAATCGAGTCGCAGCTGAAATCAGACAAACAGCGCCTGCGTGGGTAAAAAGCGACTCCACATTTCTTTTAACACAGACTGTTACATATAGTTTAGATCAGCCGAAGTCTGTTTCTGCACATTACTTAAATTGCAAAGCTGCCTGAGGACCTGTTTTGCGGTAGGAAAGAATTATAGAATTATTTGTTTCCGCGACCGTTAGAGGATGAAGCGAAATCAATGTGTGTCTTTTAGATGCACGACTTTATATAGAAGTTTGTTCTCTGACAAAGGAAACATTTTGAAGCAACAACCGTTTCTTAAGTTACTATGTAAAAATGTCTGATTATATCTTTGAAGGTGCAAAGAAATTTGGACTCATCAGATCATATTTCCAAAGTTTAGCTGTTTTGTTCTTTTGTCGTTGCTACAACCTCATTATTAGACCATATTTTTGCATTAGCTGGATAAATGACTTTGAAGGAATGTTGTTGCTTCAAGTCCATTAGAAATAACGCTAGTTTTGTCGGCTAGTGACGCTAGTTTTGTCGGCTTTAAATAGTTTTCATCTTCATTTGAAACAGACGAGTTAACGTTACAAAATATTTCCTTTGTCAGAAAACAAACTTCCACGACTAAAGTTGTGCAGCTAAAAGTACACATTCACAATATTCTACTGGCCCGCTTCATCCTTTCGCGGAAACCAACAATTATTTCCTACCGCAAAACATGTCACCATACGTCCACAGGCAGCTTTGCCATTTAAGTAATGTGCAAAATCAAACTCTCTGACCTAACATATGTGGAACAGTCTGTGTTAAAAGAAATGTCGAGTCGCTTTCTACCCACGCAGGAGCGGGTGCGAGCGCCGATTGTCTAATTTCAGCCGCGACTCGAGGAACCGCATTAACTGCAGCAATGCACGATGGGAGACGTCCCTCTAGGGTGTTGTACATCGTGAGTTCAAAGAGTTTCAGCACCGTCAGTCATCAGGGATCACGTGTGAAAGGGTCTCCTGAGAGCGGGTTCAGCAACTCATACTTACCTGGCAGGGGAGATACCTTGATCGGGGTGTAAAGGACAGATACAAACCATAAACTATTGGACGGTCAAACAGAATATCAGCCGTTTAAACTTGATGTATGACGGGACACAAGAGATTAGTTGTTTTTGTAAGAATGTTACAAGAAGAGTGTTGAACCTAACCAGTCACAGAGCACATGATGACTATGTTGGGATCACAGAATAAAGGATTCAACCTTTGAATATATGACTTGGCGTTTACATGAGTCTGTGTCACCGAACCTCATTTAGAACTGAGCTGAGATCAGGAGATGCTTTTCATGAGTGGTTCCTGCATATGTCATACAATCTGTAGGTGGACAGTTTGACATTGCTGTGTAGTGGAACCACATCTTAGATGTTAGAAAATATTTTACACTGACTTTTGCAGAGAACAATATCCTGTCAAATATATGGATACATTATTTTCTAATGAATAAGGAGCAGAATCTACCATTTTTACATCCATAGGGGGTGCACCGTTCCCAGAAGTACTGCAATACTGGGTCGATGCGTGGAGTGGACGGAGCAAGCCCCTATTCCATCTCCCTGCTCCAAAAATCAATTTAATATATGGTCCCCGGGTAGGGGACGTATCAGATATTAAACTGATAAGAACAGATACTACACTTGATCTTAGCCAAAAGGCCGAGAAGCGATACCGCCATGACGTAGAAGCTGAAGTACACGTTCTCCCAACAGTTAGTCTCAGTGACGGTGCAAACGTCTACGTTCAGTTGACCAGTAGATTAGAGTTTAACAGTGTGGTCCAGTGGGACCAAATGCTAAGACGTGCAACGCTTACAGAAAACGGAGGAAAGGGTTGCTCCTTAAACGTTTAAAGTCATGGTTAGTAGGGCGCCACTGGGTCATGTGACAGGCTATTGTCCAATAGGATTCATAATAAATTGGTGCTGATGACGTTTGTCATTATTACTTCTGTGTTAACTAGTCTAGCCTCAGATGAGCTAATACAAACAAATCTATCATCTTTCTCACTGAAGAAAAACTGTTTGCTCGATTAACAAGTTGACAAATAAAACTGCAGCTTCCACATCTAGTGGAGAAAAGAGAAATGCATCGAAATGTAATAAATAAAACGGGTACGGTAAAGATCAACTGAATGAATGAAGCTTGTATTTATTACAGCAGAATAGTTAAAGAACAGAATTGAGAGTAGATTTTTTACGTGAGCCATAGCTTCATTCATAGGATTCATGCGATACTCAACGACAATACCTTTTGAACACTTAATCAGGGGAGAGCGCGAACGCAGTCCCCCACTACCAGAAATTATGCAGTCGAGATTCCCACATTTGGGGAATTCGCAGAGGTCAGACAGCCTCAGTGCAATGGCTGAGCCTCGCCCTGGGTGAACCACCTACATGATCATGGTATCTCCCCTGCCAGGTAAGTATGAGTTGCTGAACCCGCGCTCGGGAGCCCCTTTCACACGTGATCCCTGATGACTGACGGTGCTGAAAATCATTAAACTCACAAAGTACAACGTCTCAGAAGGACGTGAAAGCACAGAAATCCACCCCAAAGGAAATGCGTTATACATAAGGACACAGACGTTATTTATATCTTTTACGATAGAATACCACATCTCCCATCGTGCTTTGTAGCAGTTCCCGGAAGTACGACACCCAGAAGAACAGCTTTATTGAGTTCTACTGGGCTCCACTGTTTACTTTAGGGACTGTTTTAACCGTTTATACGGTAGTTAAATGTCTACAGTGATAAAGAACGAAGAACGGTTCGTCCAAAATTTACCGGTGACCATATACTTGTAAACAACCAATCGCGTGGCAGAACTGAACCGCAGACAACCAATCGAGTCGCAGCTGAAATCAGACAAACAGCGCCTGCGTGGGTAAAAAGCGACTCCACATTTCTTTTAACACAGACTGTTACATATAGTTTAGATCAGCCGAAGTCTGTTTCTGCACATTACTTAAATTGCAAAGCTGCCTGAGGACCTGTTTTGCGGTAGGAAAGAATTATAGAATTATTTGTTTCCGCGACCGTTAGAGGATGAAGCGAAATCAATGTGTGTCTTTTAGATGCACGACTTTATATAGAAGTTTGTTCTCTGACAAAGGAAACATTTTGAAGCAACAACCGTTTCTTAAGTTACTATGTAAAAATGTCTGATTATATCTTTGAAGGTGCAAAGAAATTTGGACTCATCAGATCATATTTCCAAAGTTTAGCTGTTTTGTTCTTTTGTCGTTGCTACAACCTCATTATTAGACCATATTTTTGCATTAGCTGGATAAATGACTTTGAAGGAATGTTGTTGCTTCAAGTCCATTAGAAATAACGCTAGTTTTGTCGGCTAGTGACGCTAGTTTTGTCGGCTTTAAATAGTTTTCATCTTCATTTGAAACAGACGAGTTAACGTTACAAAATATTTCCTTTGTCAGAAAACAAACTTCCACGACTAAAGTTGTGCAGCTAAAAGTACACATTCACAATATTCTACTGGCCCGCTTCATCCTTTCGCGGAAACCAACAATTATTTCCTACCGCAAAACATGTCACCATACGTCCACAGGCAGCTTTGCCATTTAAGTAATGTGCAAAATCAAACTCTCTGACCTAACATATGTGGAACAGTCTGTGTTAAAAGAAATGTCGAGTCGCTTTCAACCACGCAGGAGCGGGTGCGAGCGCCGATTGTCTAATTTCAGCCGCGACTCGACGAACCGCATTAACTGCAGCAATGCACGATGGGAGACGTCCCTTAAAGGTGTTGTACATCGTGAGTTCAAAGAGTTTCAGCACCGTCAGTCATCAGGGATCACGTGTGAAAGGGTCTCCTGAGAGCGGGTTCAGCAACTCATACTTACCTGGCAGGGGAGATACCTTGATCGGGGTGTAAAGGACAGATACAAACCATAAACTATTGGACGGTCAAACAGAATATCAGCCGTTTAAACTTGATGTATGACGGGACACAAGAGATTAGTTGTTTTTGTAAGAATGTTACAAGAAGAGTGTTGAACCTAACCAGTCACAGAGCACATGATGACTATGTTGGGATCACAGAATAAAGGATTCAACCTTTGAATATATGACTTGGCGTTTACATGAGTCAGGCCTCCTCCCTGAACCGCCGCCTTACCGTGGTGGAGGAGTTTGTGTGCCCGAATGACCCCGGGAGCTATGTTGTCGGGGGCTAAATGCCCCTGGTAGGGTCTCCCAAGGCAAACAGGTCCTGGGCGACGGGCCAGACTAAGAGCGGTTCACAACCCCCCTATGAAAGACAAACCACCAAGGCCAGAGACGTCGCCCGGTATGGCGCAGCCGGGGCCCCACCCTGGAACCAGGCCCGGGGTTGGGGCTCGTATGCGAGCGCCTGGTGGCCGGGCCTATTCCCACGGGGCCCGGCCGGGCACAGCCCGAAAGAGCGACGTGGGGCCGTCCTCAAGTGGACCCACCATCCGCGGGAGGAACCGTAGGGGGCCGGTGCAGAGTGGATTGGGCGGCAGTCGAAGGCGGGAGCCTGGGCGCCCCAATCCCTGGATAACCAATCTGGTTATTGGGACATGGAATGTCACGTCACTGGGGGGAAAGGAGCCTGAGCTTGTGCAGGAGGTCGAGCGGTACCGGCTAGAAATAGTCGGGCTCACCTCCACACACAGCCTGGGCTCTGGAACCCAACTCCTTGAGAGGGGCTGGACCCTTTTCTACTCTGGAGTTGCCTGCGGTGAGAGGCGGCGGGCTGGTGTGGGCTTGCTCATAGCTCCCCAGCTTAGTCGCCATGTGTTGGAGTTTTCCCCGGTGGACGAGAGGGTTGCTTCCCTGCGCCTTCGGGTGGGGGATAGGTCACTCACCGTCATTTGTGCTTACGGGCCGAATGGCAGTGTGGAGTACCCGGCCTTCTTGGGGTCCCTGGAGGGAGTGTTGGAAAGCGCTCCAACTGGGGACCCCATCGTTCTTCTGGGAGATTTCAATGCCCACGTAGGTAACGACAGTGATACCTGGAGAGGCGTGATTGGGAGAAACGGCCTCCCTGATCTGAACCCGAATGGTGTTATGTTATTGGATTTCTGTGCTAGGCACAGTTTGGCCATAACTAACACCATGTTCGAACATAAGGGTGTCCATCGGTGCACGTGGCACCAGGACACCCTAGGCCGGAGGTCGATGATAGACTTTGTAGTCGTTTCACCTGACCTTCGGCCATATGTTTTGGACACTCGCGTGAAGAGAGGGGCTGAGCTGTCAACTGATCACCACCTGGTGGTGAGTAGGATCCGCTGGCAGAGAAGGAGGCTGGAACGACTTGGCAGGCCCAAACGTATTGTGAGGGTCTGTTGGGAACGCCTGGCTGAACCCTCTGTCAGACGGACCTTTAACTCACACCTCCGGGAGAGCTTCGACCAGATTCCGAGGGAGGTGGGAGACATAGAGTCCGAGTGGACCATGTTCTCCGTCTCCATTGTCAACGCGGCCGTTCGGAGCTGTGGACGCAGGGTCTCCGGTGCCTGTCGTGGTGGTAATCCCCGAACCCGGTGGTGGACGCCGGAGGTAAGGGACGCCATCAAGCTGAAGAAGGAGTCCTACCAGGTATGGTTGACCTGTAGGACTCCTGAGGCAGCTGATGGGTACCGGCAGGCCAAGCGTGCTGCAGCCCGTGCCGTTGCGGAGGCAAAAACTCGGGCTTGGGAGGAGTTCGGGGAGGCCATGGAGGAGGACTATCGCTCGGCCTCAAAGAGATTCTGGCAAACCGTCCGGCGCCTCAGGAGGGGGAAGCAGTTCTTTACCAACTCTGTTTTCAGTGGAGGTGGGGAGCTGTTGACCTCAACTGGGGATGTTATCGGACGGTGGAAGGAGTACTTTGAGGATCTCCTCAACCCCTCCGACATGCCTTCTGCTGAGGAAGCAGAGGCAGGGGACTCAGAGGCGGACTCGCCCATCACCCAGGCTGAGGTCACCGAGGTAGTTAGTAAGCTCCTCGGTGGCAGAGCAGCGGGGGTGGATGAGATCCGTCCTGAGTACCTCAAGTCTCTGGATGTTGTGGGGCTGTCTTGGGTGACACGCCTCTGCAACATCGCGTGGAGGAGGGGGACAGTTCCTCTGGACTGGACAACCGGGGTGGTTGTCCCTCTTTACAAAAAGGGGGACAGGAGAGTGTGTTCCAACTATAGGGGGATCACACTTCTCAGCCTCCCTGGGAAAGTCTATGCCAGGGTACTGGAGAGGAGAATTCGGCCGATAGTCGAACCTCGGATACAGGAGGAACAATGTGGTTTTCGGCCTGGTCGTGGAACGCTGGACCAGCTTTATACCCTCAGCAGGGTGCTTGAGGGTTTGTGGGAGTTTGCCCAACCAGTCTACATGTGCTTTGTGGATCTGGAGAAGGCATTCGACCGCGTCCCTCGTGACATCCTGTGGGGGGTGCTCCGGGAGTATGGAGTCCAGGGCCCTTTGCTAAGGGCTGTTCGGTCTCTGTACAACCGGAGCAGGAGCTTGGTTCGCATTGCCAGCAATAAGTCAGACCTGTTCCCGGTGCATGTTGGACTTTGGCAGGGCTGCCCTTTGTCACCGGTTCTGTTCATTATTTTTATGGACAGAATTTCTAGGCGCAGCCACGGGCCGGAGGGGGTCTGGTTTGGGGACCACAGGATTGCATCTCTGCTTTTTGCAGATGATGTTGTCCTGTTGGCTTCATCAGGCCAGGACCTCCAGCGTGTGCTGGTGCGGTTTGCAGCTGAGTGTGAAGCGGCTGGGATGAGAATCAGTTCCTCCAAATCTGAGGCCATGGTTCTCGACCGGAAAAAGGTGGTTTGCTCTCTCCAGGTTGGAGAAGAGTTTCTGCCTCAAGTGGAGGAGTTTAAGTATCTTGGGGTCTTGTTCACGAGTGAGGGAAGGAGGGAGCGTGAGTTTGACAGACGGATCGGTGCGGCGGCTGCAGTAATGCGGTCGGTGTATCGGTCCGTCGTGGTGAAGAGGGAGCTGAGCCGAAAGGCAAAGCTCTCAATTTACCGGTCAATCTACGTTCCTACCCTCACCTATGGTCATGAGCTTTGGGTCATGACCGAAAGGGCAAGGTCACGGATACAAGCGGCTGAAATGAGCTTCCTCCGCAGGGTGGCTGGGCGCTCCCTTAGAGATAAGGTGAGGAGCTCTGTCACCCGGGAGGAGCTCGGAGTAGAGTCGCTGCTCCTCCACATCGAGAGGAGCCAGCTGAGGTGGCTCGGGCATCTAGTTCGGATGCCTCCTGGACGCCTCCCTGGGGAGGTGTTCCGGGCATATCCCACCGGTAGGAGGCCCCGAGGAAGACCTAGGACTCGCTGGAGAGACTACGTCTCTCGGCTTGCCTGGGAACGTCTTGGGGTCCCACCGGAAGAGCTGGAGGAAGTGTCCGGGGAGAGGGAAGTCTGGAACTCTCTGCTTAGACTGCTGCCCCCGCGACCCGGCCCCGGATAAGCGGATGAAAATGGATGGATGAGTCTGTGTCACCGAACCTCATTTAGAACTGAGCTGAGATCAGGAGATGCTTTTCATGAGTGGTTCCTGCATATGTCATACAATCTGTAGGTGGACAGTTTGACATTGCTGTGTAGTGGAACCACATCTTAGATGTTAGAAAATATTTTACACTGACTTTTGCAGAGAACAATATCCTGTCAAATATATGGATACATTATTTTCTAATGAATAAGGAGCAGAATCTACCATTTTTACATCCATAGGGGGTGCACCGTTCCCAGAAGTACTGCAATACTGGGTCGATGCGTGGAGTGGACGGAGCAAGCCCCTATTCCATCTCCCTGCTCCAAAAATCAATTTAATATATGGTCCCCGGGTAGGGGACGTATCAGATATTAAACTGATAAGAACAGATACTACACTTGATCTTAGCCAAAAGGCCGAGAAGCGATACCGCCATGACGTAGAAGCTGAAGTACACGTTCTCCCAACAGTTAGTCTCAGTGACGGTGCAAACGTCTACGTTCAGTTGACCAGTAGATTAGAGTTTAACAGTGTGGTCCAGTGGGACCAAATGCTAAGACGTGCAACGCTTACAGAAAACGGAGGAAAGGGTTGCTCCTTAAACGTTTAAAGTCATGGTTAGTAGGGCGCCACTGGGTCATGTGACAGGCTATTGTCCAATAGGATTCATAATAAATTGGTGCTGATGACGTTTGTCATTATTACTTCTGTGTTAACTAGTCTAGCCTCAGATGAGCTAATACAAACAAATCTATCATCTTTCTCACTGAAGAAAAACTGTTTGCTCGATTAACAAGTTGACAAATAAAACTGCAGCTTCCACATCTAGTGGAGAAAAGAGAAATGCATCGAAATGTAATAAATAAAACGGGTACGGTAAAGATCAACTGAATGAATGAAGCTTGTATTTATTACAGCAGAATAGTTAAAGAACAGAATTGAGAGTAGATTTTTTACGTGAGCCATAGCTTCATTCATAGGATTCATGCGATACTCAACGACAATACCTTTTGAACACTTAATCAGGGGAGAGCGCGAACGCAGTCCCCCACTACCAGAAATTATGCAGTCGAGATTCCCACATTTGGGGAATTCGCAGAGGTCAGACAGCCTCAGTGCAATGGCTGAGCCTCGCCCTGGGTGAACCACCTACATGATCATGGTATCTCCCCTGCCAGGTAAGTATGAGTTGCTGAACCCGCGCTCGGGAGCCCCTTTCACACGTGATCCCTGATGACTGACGGTGCTGAAAATCATTAAACTCACAAAGTACAACGTCTCAGAAGGACGTGAAAGCACAGAAATCCACCCCAAAGGAAATGCGTTATACATAAGGACACAGACGTTATTTATATCTTTTACGATAGAATACCACATCTCCCATCGTGCTTTGTAGCAGTTCCCAGAAGTACGACACCCAGAAGAACAGCTTTATTGAGTTCTACTGGGCTCCACTGTTTACTTTAGGGACTGTTTTAACCGTTTATACGGTAGTTAAATGTCTACAGTGATAAAGAACGAAGAACGGTTCGTCCAAAATTTACCGGTGACCATATACTTGTAAACAACCAATCGCGTGGCAGAACTGAACCGCAGACAACCAATCGAGTCGCAGCTGAAATCAGACAAACAGCGCCTGCGTGGGTAAAAAGCGACTCCACATTTCTTTTAACACAGACTGTTACATATAGTTTAGATCAGCCGAAGTCTGTTTCTGCACATTACTTAAATTGCAAAGCTGCCTGAGGACCTGTTTTGCGGTAGGAAAGAATTATAGAATTATTTGTTTCCGCGACCGTTAGAGGATGAAGCGAAATCAATGTGTGTCTTTTAGATGCACGACTTTATATAGAAGTTTGTTCTCTGACAAAGGAAACATTTTGAAGCAACAACCGTTTCTTAAGTTACTATGTAAAAATGTCTGATTATATCTTTGAAGGTGCAAAGAAATTTGGACTCATCAGATCATATTTCCAAAGTTTAGCTGTTTTGTTCTTTTGTCGTTGCTACAACCTCATTATTAGACCATATTTTTGCATTAGCTGGATAAATGACTTTGAAGGAATGTTGTTGCTTCAAGTCCATTAGAAATAACGCTAGTTTTGTCGGCTAGTGACGCTAGTTTTGTCGGCTTTAAATAGTTTTCATCTTCATTTGAAACAGACGAGTTAACGTTACAAAATATTTCCTTTGTCAGAAAACAAACTTCCACGACTAAAGTTGTGCAGCTAAAAGTACACATTCACAATATTCTACTGGCCCGCTTCATCCTTTCGCGGAAACCAACAATTATTTCCTACCGCAAAACATGTCACCATACGTCCACAGGCAGCTTTGCCATTTAAGTAATGTGCAAAATCAAACTCTCTGACCTAACATATGTGGAACAGTCTGTGTTAAAAGAAATGTCGAGTCGCTTTCTACCCACGCAGGAGCGGGTGCGAGCGCCGATTGTCTAATTTCAGCCGCGACTCGAGGAACCGCATTAACTGCAGCAATGCACGATGGGAGACGTCCCTCTAGGGTGTTGTACATCGTGAGTTCAAAGAGTTTCAGCACCGTCAGTCATCAGGGATCACGTGTGAAAGGGTCTCCTGAGAGCGGGTTCAGCAACTCATACTTACCTGGCAGGGGAGATACCTTGATCGGGGTGTAAAGGACAGATACAAACCATAAACTATTGGACGGTCAAACAGAATATCAGCCGTTTAAACTTGATGTATGACGGGACACAAGAGATTAGTTGTTTTTGTAAGAATGTTACAAGAAGAGTGTTGAACCTAACCAGTCACAGAGCACATGATGACTATGTTGGGATCACAGAATAAAGGATTCAACCTTTGAATATATGACTTGGCGTTTACATGAGTCTGTGTCACCGAACCTCATTTAGAACTGAGCTGAGATCAGGAGATGCTTTTCATGAGTGGTTCCTGCATATGTCATACAATCTGTAGGTGGACAGTTTGACATTGCTGTGTAGTGGAACCACATCTTAGATGTTAGAAAATATTTTACACTGACTTTTGCAGAGAACAATATCCTGTCAAATATATGGATACATTATTTTCTAATGAATAAGGAGCAGAATCTACCATTTTTACATCCATAGGGGGTGCACCGTTCCCAGAAGTACTGCAATACTGGGTCGATGCGTGGAGTGGACGGAGCAAGCCCCTATTCCATCTCCCTGCTCCAAAAATCAATTTAATATATGGTCCCCGGGTAGGGGACGTATCAGATATTAAACTGATAAGAACAGATACTACACTTGATCTTAGCCAAAAGGCCGAGAAGCGATACCGCCATGACGTAGAAGCTGAAGTACACGTTCTCCCAACAGTTAGTCTCAGTGACGGTGCAAACGTCTACGTTCAGTTGACCAGTAGATTAGAGTTTAACAGTGTGGTCCAGTGGGACCAAATGCTAAGACGTGCAACGCTTACAGAAAACGGAGGAAAGGGTTGCTCCTTAAACGTTTAAAGTCATGGTTAGTAGGGCGCCACTGGGTCATGTGACAGGCTATTGTCCAATAGGATTCATAATAAATTGGTGCTGATGACGTTTGTCATTATTACTTCTGTGTTAACTAGTCTAGCCTCAGATGAGCTAATACAAACAAATCTATCATCTTTCTCACTGAAGAAAAACTGTTTGCTCGATTAACAAGTTGACAAATAAAACTGCAGCTTCCACATCTAGTGGAGAAAAGAGAAATGCATCGAAATGTAATAAATAAAACGGGTACGGTAAAGATCAACTGAATGAATGAAGCTTGTATTTATTACAGCAGAATAGTTAAAGAACAGAATTGAGAGTAGATTTTTTACGTGAGCCATAGCTTCATTCATAGGATTCATGCGATACTCAACGACAATACCTTTTGAACACTTAATCAGGGGAGAGCGCGAACGCAGTCCCCCACTACCAGAAATTATGCAGTCGAGATTCCCACATTTGGGGAATTCGCAGAGGTCAGACAGCCTCAGTGCAATGGCTGAGCCTCGCCCTGGGTGAACCACCTACATGATCATGGTATCTCCCCTGCCAGGTAAGTATGAGTTGCTGAACCCGCGCTCGGGAGCCCCTTTCACACGTGATCCCTGATGACTGACGGTGCTGAAAATCATTAAACTCACAAAGTACAACGTCTCAGAAGGACGTGAAAGCACAGAAATCCACCCCAAAGGAAATGCGTTATACATAAGGACACAGACGTTATTTATATCTTTTACGATAGAATACCACATCTCCCATCGTGCTTTGTAGCAGTTCCCGGAAGTACGACACCCAGAAGAACAGCTTTATTGAGTTCTACTGGGCTCCACTGTTTACTTTAGGGACTGTTTTAACCGTTTATACGGTAGTTAAATGTCTACAGTGATAAAGAACGAAGAACGGTTCGTCCAAAATTTACCGGTGACCATATACTTGTAAACAACCAATCGCGTGGCAGAACTGAACCGCAGACAACCAATCGAGTCGCAGCTGAAATCAGACAAACAGCGCCTGCGTGGGTAAAAAGCGACTCCACATTTCTTTTAACACAGACTGTTACATATAGTTTAGATCAGCCGAAGTCTGTTTCTGCACATTACTTAAATTGCAAAGCTGCCTGAGGACCTGTTTTGCGGTAGGAAAGAATTATAGAATTATTTGTTTCCGCGACCGTTAGAGGATGAAGCGAAATCAATGTGTGTCTTTTAGATGCACGACTTTATATAGAAGTTTGTTCTCTGACAAAGGAAACATTTTGAAGCAACAACCGTTTCTTAAGTTACTATGTAAAAATGTCTGATTATATCTTTGAAGGTGCAAAGAAATTTGGACTCATCAGATCATATTTCCAAAGTTTAGCTGTTTTGTTCTTTTGTCGTTGCTACAACCTCATTATTAGACCATATTTTTGCATTAGCTGGATAAATGACTTTGAAGGAATGTTGTTGCTTCAAGTCCATTAGAAATAACGCTAGTTTTGTCGGCTAGTGACGCTAGTTTTGTCGGCTTTAAATAGTTTTCATCTTCATTTGAAACAGACGAGTTAACGTTACAAAATATTTCCTTTGTCAGAAAACAAACTTCCACGACTAAAGTTGTGCAGCTAAAAGTACACATTCACAATATTCTACTGGCCCGCTTCATCCTTTCGCGGAAACCAACAATTATTTCCTACCGCAAAACATGTCACCATACGTCCACAGGCAGCTTTGCCATTTAAGTAATGTGCAAAATCAAACTCTCTGACCTAACATATGTGGAACAGTCTGTGTTAAAAGAAATGTCGAGTCGCTTTCTACCCACGCAGGAGCGGGTGCGAGCGCCGATTGTCTAATTTCAGCCGCGACTCGAGGAACCGCATTAACTGCAGCAATGCACGATGGGAGACGTCCCTCTAGGGTGTTGTACATCGTGAGTTCAAAGAGTTTCAGCACCGTCAGTCATCAGGGATCACGTGTGAAAGGGTCTCCTGAGAGCGGGTTCAGCAACTCATACTTACCTGGCAGGGGAGATACCTTCATCGGGGTGTAAAGGACAGATACAAACCATAAACTATTGGACGGTCAAACAGAATATCAGCCGTTTAAACTTGATGTATGACGGGACACAAGAGATTAGTTGTTTTTGTAAGAATGTTACAAGAAGAGTGTTGAACCTAACCAGTCACAGAGCACATGATGACTATGTTGGGATCACAGAATAAAGGATTCAACCTTTGAATATATGACTTGGCGTTTACATGAGTCTGTGTCACCGAACCTCATTTAGAACTGAGCTGAGATCAGGAGATGCTTTTCATGAGTGGTTCCTGCATATGTCATACAATCTGTAGGTGGACAGTTTGACATTGCTGTGTAGTGGAACCACATCTTAGATGTTAGAAAATATTTTACACTGACTTTTGCAGAGAACAATATCCTGTCAAATATATGGATACATTATTTTCTAATGAATAAGGAGCAGAATCTACCATTTTTACATCCATAGGGGGTGCACCGTTCCCAGAAGTACTGCAATACTGGGTCGATGCGTGGAGTGGACGGAGCAAGCCCCTATTCCATCTCCCTGCTCCAAAAATCAATTTAATATATGGTCCCCGGGTAGGGGACGTATCAGATATTAAACTGATAAGAACAGATACTACACTTGATCTTAGCCAAAAGGCCGAGAAGCGATACCGCCATGACGTAGAAGCTGAAGTACACGTTCTCCCAACAGTTAGTCTCAGTGACGGTGCAAACGTCTACGTTCAGTTGACCAGTAGATTAGAGTTTAACAGTGTGGTCCAGTGGGACCAAATGCTAAGACGTGCAACGCTTACAGAAAACGGAGGAAAGGGTTGCTCCTTAAACGTTTAAAGTCATGGTTAGTAGGGCGCCACTGGGTCATGTGACAGGCTATTGTCCAATAGGATTCATAATAAATTGGTGCCGATGACGTTTGTCATTATTACTTCTGTGTTAACTAGTCTAGCCTCAGATGAGCTAATACAAACAAATCTATCATCTTTCTCACTGAAGAAAAACTGTTTGCTCGATTAACAAGTTGACAAATAAAACTGCAGCTTCCACATCTAGTGGAGAAAAGAGAAATGCATCGAAATGTAATAAATAAAACGGGTACGGTAAAGATCAACTGAATGAATGAAGCTTGTATTTATTACAGCAGAATAGTTAAAGAACAGAATTGAGAGTAGATTTTTTACGTGAGCCATAGCTTCATTCATAGGATTCATGCGATACTCAACGACAATACCTTTTGAACACTTAATCAGGGGAGAGCGCGAACGCAGTCCCCCACTACCAGAAATTATGCAGTCGAGATTCCCACATTTGGGGAATTCGCAGAGGTCAGACAGCCTCAGTGCAATGGCTGAGCCTCGCCCTGGGTGAACCACCTACATGATCATGGTATCTCCCCTGCCAGGTAAGTATGAGTTGCTGAACCCGCGCTCGGGAGCCCCTTTCACACGTGATCCCTGATGACTGACGGTGCTGAAAATCATTAAACTCACAAAGTACAACGTCTCAGAAGGACGTGAAAGCACAGAAATCCACCCCAAAGGAAATGCGTTATACATAAGGACACAGACGTTATTTATATCTTTTACGATAGAATACCACATCTCCCATCGTGCTTTGTAGCAGTTCCCGGAAGTACGACACCCAGAAGAACAGCTTTATTGAGTTCTACTGGGCTCCACTGTTTACTTTAGGGACTGTTTTAACCGTTTATACGGTAGTTAAATGTCTACAGTGATAAAGAACGAAGAACGGTTCGTCCAAAATTTACCGGTGACCATATACTTGTAAACAACCAATCGCGTGGCAGAACTGAACCGCAGACAACCAATCGAGTCGCAGCTGAAATCAGACAAACAGCGCCTGCGTGGGTAAAAAGCGACTCCACATTTCTTTTAACACAGACTGTTACATATAGTTTAGATCAGCCGAAGTCTGTTTCTGCACATTACTTAAATTGCAAAGCTGCCTGAGGACCTGTTTTGCGGTAGGAAAGAATTATAGAATTATTTGTTTCCGCGACCGTTAGAGGATGAAGCGAAATCAATGTGTGTCTTTTAGATGCACGACTTTATATAGAAGTTTGTTCTCTGACAAAGGAAACATTTTGAAGCAACAACCGTTTCTTAAGTTACTATGTAAAAATGTCTGATTATATCTTTGAAGGTGCAAAGAAATTTGGACTCATCAGATCATATTTCCAAAGTTTAGCTGTTTTGTTCTTTTGTCGTTGCTACAACCTCATTATTAGACCATATTTTTGCATTAGCTGGATAAATGACTTTGAAGGAATGTTGTTGCTTCAAGTCCATTAGAAATAACGCTAGTTTTGTCGGCTAGTGACGCTAGTTTTGTCGGCTTTAAATAGTTTTCATCTTCATTTGAAACAGACGAGTTAACGTTACAAAATATTTCCTTTGTCAGAAAACAAACTTCCACGACTAAAGTTGTGCAGCTAAAAGTACACATTCACAATATTCTACTGGCCCGCTTCATCCTTTCGCGGAAACCAACAATTATTTCCTACCGCAAAACATGTCACCATACGTCCACAGGCAGCTTTGCCATTTAAGTAATGTGCAAAATCAAACTCTCTGACCTAACATATGTGGAACAGTCTGTGTTAAAAGAAATGTCGAGTCGCTTTCTACCCACGCAGGAGCGGGTGCGAGCGCCGATTGTCTAATTTCAGCCGCGACTCGAGGAACCGCATTAACTGCAGCAATGCACGATGGGAGACGTCCCTCTAGGGTGTTGTACATCGTGAGTTCAAAGAGTTTCAGCACCGTCAGTCATCAGGGATCACGTGTGAAAGGGTCTCCTGAGAGCGGGTTCAGCAACTCATACTTACCTGGCAGGGGAGATACCTTGATCGGGGTGTAAAGGACAGATACAAACCATAAACTATTGGACGGTCAAACAGAATATCAGCCGTTTAAACTTGATGTATGACGGGACACAAGAGATTAGTTGTTTTTGTAAGAATGTTACAAGAAGAGTGTTGAACCTAACCAGTCACAGAGCACATGATGACTATGTTGGGATCACAGAATAAAGGATTCAACCTTTGAATATATGACTTGGCGTTTACATGAGTCTGTGTCACCGAACCTCATTTAGAACTGAGCTGAGATCAGGAGATGCTTTTCATGAGTGGTTCCTGCATATGTCATACAATCTGTAGGTGGACAGTTTGACATTGCTGTGTAGTGGAACCACATCTTAGATGTTAGAAAATATTTTACACTGACTTTTGCAGAGAACAATATCCTGTCAAATATATGGATACATTATTTTCTAATGAATAAGGAGCAGAATCTACCATTTTTACATCCATAGGGGGTGCACCGTTCCCAGAAGTACTGCAATACTGGGTCGATGCGTGGAGTGGACGGAGCAAGCCCCTATTCCATCTCCCTGCTCCAAAAATCAATTTAATATATGGTCCCCGGGTAGGGGACGTATCAGATATTAAACTGATAAGAACAGATACTACACTTGATCTTAGCCAAAAGGCCGAGAAGCGATACCGCCATGACGTAGAAGCTGAAGTACACGTTCTCCCAACAGTTAGTCTCAGTGACGGTGCAAACGTCTACGTTCAGTTGACCAGTAGATTAGAGTTTAACAGTGTGGTCCAGTGGGACCAAATGCTAAGACGTGCAACGCTTACAGAAAACGGAGGAAAGGGTTGCTCCTTAAACGTTTAAAGTCATGGTTAGTAGGGCGCCACTGGGTCATGTGACAGGCTATTGTCCAATAGGATTCATAATAAATTGGTGCTGATGACGTTTGTCATTATTACTTCTGTGTTAACTAGTCTAGCCTCAGATGAGCTAATACAAACAAATCTATCATCTTTCTCACTGAAGAAAAACTGTTTGCTCGATTAACAAGTTGACAAATAAAACTGCAGCTTCCACATCTAGTGGAGAAAAGAGAAATGCATCGAAATGTAATAAATAAAACGGGTACGGTAAAGATCAACTGAATGAATGAAGCTTGTATTTATTACAGCAGAATAGTTAAAGAACAGAATTGAGAGTAGATTTTTTACGTGAGCCATAGCTTCATTCATAGGATTCATGCGATACTCAACGACAATACCTTTTGAACACTTAATCAGGGGAGAGCGCGAACGCAGTCCCCCACTACCAGAAATTATGCAGTCGAGATTCCCACATTTGGGGAATTCGCAGAGGTCAGACAGCCTCAGTGCAATGGCTGAGCCTCGCCCTGGGTGAACCACCTACATGATCATGGTATCTCCCCTGCCAGGTAAGTATGAGTTGCTGAACCCGCGCTCGGGAGCCCCTTTCACACGTGATCCCTGATGACTGACGGTGCTGAAAATCATTAAACTCACAAAGTACAACGTCTCAGAAGGACGTGAAAGCACAGAAATCCACCCCAAAGGAAATGCGTTATACATAAGGACACAGACGTTATTTATATCTTTTACGATAGAATACCACATCTCCCATCGTGCTTTGTAGCAGTTCCCGGAAGTACGACACCCAGAAGAACAGCTTTATTGAGTTCTACTGGGCTCCACTGTTTACTTTAGGGACTGTTTTAACCGTTTATACGGTAGTTAAATGTCTACAGTGATAAAGAACGAAGAACGGTTCGTCCAAAATTTACCGGTGACCATATACTTGTAAACAACCAATCGCGTGGCAGAACTGAACCGCAGACAACCAATCGAGTCGCAGCTGAAATCAGACAAACAGCGCCTGCGTGGGTAAAAAGCGACTCCACATTTCTTTTAACACAGACTGTTACATATAGTTTAGATCAGCCGAAGTCTGTTTCTGCACATTACTTAAATTGCAAAGCTGCCTGAGGACCTGTTTTGCGGTAGGAAAGAATTATAGAATTATTTGTTTCCGCGACCGTTAGAGGATGAAGCGAAATCAATGTGTGTCTTTTAGATGCACGACTTTATATAGAAGTTTGTTCTCTGACAAAGGAAACATTTTGAAGCAACAACCGTTTCTTAAGTTACTATGTAAAAATGTCTGATTATATCTTTGAAGGTGCAAAGAAATTTGGACTCATCAGATCATATTTCCAAAGTTTAGCTGTTTTGTTCTTTTGTCGTTGCTACAACCTCATTATTAGACCATATTTTTGCATTAGCTGGATAAATGACTTTGAAGGAATGTTGTTGCTTCAAGTCCATTAGAAATAACGCTAGTTTTGTCGGCTAGTGACGCTAGTTTTGTCGGCTTTAAATAGTTTTCATCTTCATTTGAAACAGACGAGTTAACGTTACAAAATATTTCCTTTGTCAGAAAACAAACTTCCACGACTAAAGTTGTGCAGCTAAAAGTACACATTCACAATATTCTACTGGCCCGCTTCATCCTTTCGCGGAAACCAACAATTATTTCCTACCGCAAAACATGTCACCATACGTCCACAGGCAGCTTTGCCATTTAAGTAATGTGCAAAATCAAACTCTCTGACCTAACATATGTGGAACAGTCTGTGTTAAAAGAAATGTCGAGTCGCTTTCTACCCACGCAGGAGCGGGTGCGAGCGCCGATTGTCTAATTTCAGCCGCGACTCGAGGAACCGCATTAACTGCAGCAATGCACGATGGGAGACGTCCCTCTAGGGTGTTGTACATCGTGAGTTCAAAGAGTTTCAGCACCGTCAGTCATCAGGGATCACGTGTGAAAGGGTCTCCTGAGAGCGGGTTCAGCAACTCATACTTACCTGGCAGGGGAGATACCTTGATCGGGGTGTAAAGGACAGATACAAACCATAAACTATTGGACGGTCAAACAGAATATCAGCCGTTTAAACTTGATGTATGACGGGACACAAGAGATTAGTTGTTTTTGTAAGAATGTTACAAGAAGAGTGTTGAACCTAACCAGTCACAGAGCACATGATGACTATGTTGGGATCACAGAATAAAGGATTCAACCTTTGAATATATGACTTGGCGTTTACATGAGTCTGTGTCACCGAACCTCATTTAGAACTGAGCTGAGATCAGGAGATGCTTTTCATGAGTGGTTCCTGCATATGTCATACAATCTGTAGGTGGACAGTTTGACATTGCTGTGTAGTGGAACCACATCTTAGATGTTAGAAAATATTTTACACTGACTTTTGCAGAGAACAATATCCTGTCAAATATATGGATACATTACTTTTCTAATGAATAAGGAGCAGAATCTACCATTTTTACATCCATAGGGGGTGCACCGTTCCCAGAAGTACTGCAATACTGGGTCGATGCGTGGAGTGGACGGAGCAAGCCCCTATTCCATCTCCCTGCTCCAAAAATCAATTTAATATATGGTCCCCGGGTAGGGGACGTATCAGATATTAAACTGATAAGAACAGATACTACACTTGATCTTAGCCAAAAGGCCGAGAAGCGATACCGCCATGACGTAGAAGCTGAAGTACACGTTCTCCCAACAGTTAGTCTCAGTGACGGTGCAAACGTCTACGTTCAGTTGACCAGTAGATTAGAGTTTAACAGTGTGGTCCAGTGGGACCAAATGCTAAGACGTGCAACGCTTACAGAAAACGGAGGAAAGGGTTGCTCCTTAAACGTTTAAAGTCATGGTTAGTAGGGCGCCACTGGGTCATGTGACAGGCTATTGTCCAATAGGATTCATAATAAATTGGTGCTGATGACGTTTGTCATTATTACTTCTGTGTTAACTAGTCTAGCCTCAGATGAGCTAATACAAACAAATCTATCATCTTTCTCACTGAAGAAAAACTGTTTGCTCGATTAACAAGTTGACAAATAAAACTGCAGCTTCCACATCTAGTGGAGAAAAGAGAAATGCATCGAAATGTAATAAATAAAACGGGTACGGTAAAGATCAACTGAATGAATGAAGCTTGTATTTATTACAGCAGAATAGTTAAAGAACAGAATTGAGAGTAGATTTTTTACGTGAGCCATAGCTTCATTCATAGGATTCATGCGATACTCAACGACAATACCTTTTGAACACTTAATCAGGGGAGAGCGCGAACGCAGTCCCCCACTACCAGAAATTATGCAGTCGAGATTCCCACATTTGGGGAATTCGCAGAGGTCAGACAGCCTCAGTGCAATGGCTGAGCCTCGCCCTGGGTGAACCACCTACATGATCATGGTATCTCCCCTGCCAGGTAAGTATGAGTTGCTGAACCCGCGCTCGGGAGCCCCTTTCACACGTGATCCCTGATGACTGACGGTGCTGAAAATCATTAAACTCACAAAGTACAACGTCTCAGAAGGACGTGAAAGCACAGAAATCCACCCCAAAGGAAATGCGTTATACATAAGGACACAGACGTTATTTATATCTTTTACGATAGAATACCACATCTCCCATCGTGCTTTGTAGCAGTTCCCGGAAGTACGACACCCAGAAGAACAGCTTTATTGAGTTCTACTGGGCTCCACTGTTTACTTTAGGGACTGTTTTAACCGTTTATACGGTAGTTAAATGTCTACAGTGATAAAGAACGAAGAACGGTTCGTCCAAAATTTACCGGTGACCATATACTTGTAAACAACCAATCGCGTGGCAGAACTGAACCGCAGACAACCAATCGAGTCGCAGCTGAAATCAGACAAACAGCGCCTGCGTGGGTAAAAAGCGACTCCACATTTCTTTTAACACAGACCGTTACATATAGTTTAGATCAGCCGAAGTCTGTTTCTGCACATTACTTAAATTGCAAAGCTGCCTGAGGACCTGTTTTGCGGTAGGAAAGAATTATAGAATTATTTGTTTCCGCGACCGTTAGAGGATGAAGCGAAATCAATGTGTGTCTTTTAGATGCACGACTTTATATAGAAGTTTGTTCTCTGACAAAGGAAACATTTTGAAGCAACAACCGTTTCTTAAGTTACTATGTAAAAATGTCTGATTATATCTTTGAAGGTGCAAAGAAATTTGGACTCATCAGATCATATTTCCAAAGTTTAGCTGTTTTGTTCTTTTTGTCGTTGCTACAACCTCATTATTAGACCATATTTTTGCATTAGCTGGATAAATGACTTTGAAGGAATGTTGTTGCTTCAAGTCCATTAGAAATAACGTTAGTTTTGTCGGCTTTAAATAGTTTTCATCTTCATTTGAAACAGACGAGTTAACGTTACAAAATATTTCCTTTGTCAGAAAACAAACTTCCACGACTAAAGTTGTGCAGCTAAAAGTACACATTCACAATATTCTACTGGCCCGCTTCATCCTTTCGCGGAAACCAACAATTATTTCCTACCGCAAAACATGTCACCATACGTCCACAGGCAGCTTTGCCATTTAAGTAATGTGCAAAATCAAACTCTCTGACCTAACATATGTGGAACAGTCTGTGTTAAAAGAAATGTCGAGTCGCTTTCTACCCACGCAGGAGCGGGTGCGAGCGCCGATTGTCTAATTTCAGCCGCGACTCGAGGAACCGCATTAACTGCAGCAATGCACGATGGGAGACGTCCCTCTAGGATGTTGTACATTCGTGAGTTCAAAGAGTTTCAGCACCGTCAGTCATCAGGGATCACGTGTGAAAGGGTCTCCTGAGAGCGGGTTCAGCAACTCATACTTACCTGGCAGGGGAGATACCATGATCGGGGTGTAAAGGACAGATACAAACCATAAACTATTGGACGGTCAAACAGAATATCAGCCGTTTAAACTTGATGTATGACGGGACACAAGAGATTAGTTGTTTTTGTAAGAATGTTACAAGAAGAGTGTTGAACCTAACCAGTCACAGAGCACATGATGACTATGTTGGGATCACAGAATAAAGGATTCAACCTTTGAATATATGACTTGGCGTTTACATGAGTCTGTGTCACCGAACCTCATTTAGAACTGAGCTGAGATCAGGAGATGCTTTTCATGAGTGGTTCCTGCATATGTCATACAATCTGTAGGTGGACAGTTTGACATTGCTGTGTAGTGGAACCACATCTTAGATGTTAGAAAATATTTTACACTGACTTTTGCAGAGAACAATATCCTGTCAAATATATGGATACATTATTTTCTAATGAATAAGGAGCAGAATCTACCATTTTTACATCCATAGGGGGTGCACCGTTCCCAGAAGTACTGCAATACTGGGTCGATGCGTGGAGTGGACGGAGCAAGCCCCTATTCCATCTCCCTGCTCCAAAAATCAATTTAATATATGGTCCCCGGGTAGGGGACGTATCAGATATTAAACTGATAAGAACAGATACTACACTTGATCTTAGCCAAAAGGCCGAGAAGCGATACCGCCATGACGTAGAAGCTGAAGTACACGTTCTCCCAACAGTCAGTCTCAGTGACGGTGCAAACGTCTACGTTCAGTTGACCAGTAGATTAGAGTTTAACAGTGTGGTCCAGTGGGACCAAATGCTAAGACGTGCAACGCTTACAGAAAACGGAGGAAAGGGTTGCTCCTTAAACGTTTAAAGTCATGGTTAGTAGGGCGCCACTGGGTCATGTGACAGGCTATTGTCCAATAGGATTCATAATAAATTGGTGCTGATGACGTTTGTCATTATTACTTCTGTGTTAACTAGTCTAGCCTCAGATGAGCTATAAAAGAAATGTGGATCGCTTTTTACCCACGCAGGCGCTGTTTGTCTGATTTCAGCTGCACTCGATTGGTTGTCTGCGGTTCAGTTCTGCCACCGATTGTTTGTTTACAGTATATGGTCACCGGTAATTTGGACGAACCGTTCTTCGTTCTTTATCACTGTAGACTTTAACTACCGTATAAACGGTTAAACAGTCCCTAAGTACACGTGGAGCCCAGTAAACTCAATAAGCTGTTCTTCTGGGTGCGTACTTCTGGGAACTGCTACAAAGCACGATGGGAGATGTGGTATTCTATCGTAAAGATATAAATAACGTCTGTGTCCTTATGTATTACGCATTTCCTTTGGGGTGTTTCTGTGCTTTCACGTCCTTACGAGCGTTGTACTTTGTGAGTTTAATGATTTCAGCACCGTCAGTCATCAGGGTCACGTGTGAAAGGGGCTCCCGAGCGCGGGTTCAGCAACTCATACTTACCTGGCAGGGGAGATACCATGATCATGTAGGTGGTTCACCCAGGGCGAGGCTCACCATTGCACTGAGGCTGTCTGACCTCTGCGAATTCCCCAAATGTGGAATCTCGACTGCATAATTTCTGTGTGGGGGACTGCGTTCGCGCTCTCCTCCTCCTTTAAGTGTTCAAAAGGTATGGTCGTTGAGTATCGCATGATCCTATGAATGAAGCTATGGCTCACGTAAAAAATCTACTCTCATTCTGTTCTTTAACTATTCTGCTGTAATAAATACAAGCTTCATTCATTCAGTTGATCTTTACCGTACCCTTTTATTTATTACATTTCGATGCTTTCTCTTTTCTCCACTAGATGTGGAAGCTGCAGTTTTATTTGTCAACTTGTTAATCGACGCAACATTTTTCTTCATTGAGAAAGATGATAGATTTGTTTGTATTAGCTCATCTGAGGCTAGACTAGTTAACACGAAGTAATAATGACAAACGTCATCGGCACCAATTTATTATGAATCCTATTGGACAATAGCCTGTCACATGACCCAGTGGCGCCCTACTAACCATGACTAATAAACGTTTAAGGAGCAACCCTTTCCTCCGTTTTCTGTAAGCGTTGCACGTCTTAGCATTTGGTCCCACTGGACCACACTTTAAACTCTAATCTACTGGTCAACTGAACGTAGACGTTTGCACCGTCACTGAGACAACTGTTGGGAGACGTGTACTTCAGCTTCTACGTCATGGCGGTATCGCTTCTCGGCCTTTTGGCTAAGATCAAGTGTAGTATCTGTTCTTATCAGTTTAATATCTGATACGTCCCCTACCCGGGACCATATATTAAATTGATTTTTGAGCAGGGAGATGGAATAGGGGCTTGCTCCGTCCACTCCACGCATCGACCCAGTATTGCAGTACTTCTGGGAACGGTGCACCCCCTATGGATGTAAAATGGTAGATTCTGCTCCTTATTCATTAGAAAATAATGTATCCATATATTTGACAGGATATTGTTCTCTGCAAAAGTCAGTGTAAAATATTTTCTAACATCTAAGATGTGGTTCCACTACACAGCAATGTCAAACTGTCCACCTACAGATTGTATGACATATGCAGGAACCACTCATGAAAAGCATCTCCTGATCTCAGCTTAGTTCTAAATGAGGTTCGGTGACACAGACTCATGTAAACGCCAAGTCATATATTCAAAGGTTGAATCCTTTATTCTGTGATCCCAACATAGTCATCATGTGCTCTGTGACTGGTTAGGTTCAACACTCTTCTTGTAACATTCTTACAAAACAACTAATCTCTTGTGTCCCGTCATACATCAAGTTTAAACGGCTGATATTCTGTTTGACCGTCCAATAGTTTATGGTTTGTATCTGTCCTTTACACCCCGATCAAGGTATCTCCCCTGCCAGGTAAGTATGAGTTGCTGAACCCGCTCTCAGGAGACCCTTTCACACGTGATCCCTGATGACTGACGGTGCTGAAACTCTTTGAACTCACGATGTACAACACCCTGAGGGACGTCTCCCATCGTGCATTGCTGCAGTTAATGCGGTTCCTCGAGTCGCGGCTGAAATTAAGAATCGCGCTCGCACCCGCTCCTGCGTGGTAGAAAGCGACTCGACTTTTCTTTAACACAGACTGTTCCACATATGTTAGGTCAGGGAGTTTGATTTTGCACATTACTTAAATGGCAAAGCTGCCTGTGGACGTATGGTGACATGTTTTGCGGTAGGAATAATTGTTGGTTTCCGCGAAAGGAGAAGCGGGCCAGTAGAATATTGTGAATGTGTACTTTTAGCTGCACACACTTTAGTCGTGGAAGTTTGTTTTCTGACAAAGGAAATATTTTGTAACGTTAACTCGTCTGTTTCAAATGAAGATGAAAACTATTTAAAGCCGACAAAACTAGCGTCACTAGCCGACAAAACTAGCGTTATTTCTAATGGACTTGAAGCAACAACATTCCTTCAAAGTCATTTATCCAGCTAATGCAAAATATGGTCTAATAATGAGGTTGTAGCAACGACAAAAGACACAACAGCTAAACTTTGGAAATATGATCTGATGAGTCCAAATTTCTTTTTGCACCTTACAAAGATATAATCAGACATTTTTACATAGTAACTTAAGAAACGGTTGTTGCTTCAAAATGTTTCCTTTGTCAGAGACAAACTTCTATATAAAGTCGTGCATCTAAAAGACACACATTGATTTCGCTTCATCCTCTAACGGTCGCGGAAAAAATAATTCTATAATTCTTTCCTACCGCAAAACAGGTCCTCAGGCAGCTTTGCAATTTAAGTAATGTGCAGAAACAGACTTCGGCTGATCTAAACTATATGTAACAGTCTGTGTTAAAGAAATGTGGAGTCGCTTTTTACCCACGCAGGCGCTGTTTGTCTGATTTCAGCTGCGACTCGATTGGTTGTCTGCGTTCAGTTCTGCCCACGCGATTGGTTGTTTACAAGTATATGGTCACCGGTAAATTTTGGACGAACCGTTCTTCGTTCTTTATCACTGTAGACATTTAACTACCGTATAACGGTTAAAACAGTCCCTAAAGTAAACAGTGGAGCCCAGTAGAACTCAATAAAGCTGTTCTTCTGGGTGTCGTACTTCCGGAACTGCTACAAAGCACGATGGGAGATGTGGTATTCTATCGTAAAAAAATAAATAACGTCTTGTGTCCTTATGTATAACGCATTTCCTTTGGGTGGGATTTCTGTGCTTTCACGTCCTTCTGAGACGTTGTACTTTGTGAGTTTAATGATTTTCACAGCACCGTCAGTCATCAGGGATCACGTGTGAAAGGGGCTCCCGAGCGCGGGTTCAGCAACTCATACTTACCTGGCAGGGAGATACCATGATCATGTAGGTGGTTCACCCAGGGCGAGGCTCAGCCATTGCACTGAGGCTGTCTGACCTCTGCGAATTCCCCAAATGTGGGAATCTCGACTGCATAATTTCTGGTAGTGGGGGACTGCGTTCGCGCTCTCCCCCTGATTAGTGTTCAAAAGGTATGTCGTTGAGTATCGCATGAATCCTATGAATGAACTATGGCTCACGTAAAAATCTACTCTCAATTCTGTTCTTTAACTATTCTGCTGTAATAAATACAAGCTTCATTCATTCAGTTGATCTTTACCGTACCCGTTTTATTTATTACATTTCGATGCATTTCTCTTTTCTCCACTAGATGTGGAAGCTGCAGTTTTATTTGTCAACTTGTTAATCGCACAACATTTTTTCTTTCAGTGAGAAAGATGATAGATTTGTTTGTATTAGCTCATCTGAGGCTAGACTAGTTAACACAGAAGTAATAATGACAAACGTCATCGGCACCAATTTATTATGAATCCTATTGGACAATAGCCTGTCACATGACCCAGTGGCGCCCTACTAACCATGACTTTAAACGTTTAAGGAGCAACCCTTTCCTCCGTTTTCTGTAAGCGTTGCACGTCTTAGCATTTGGTCCCACTGGACCACACTGTTAACTCTAATCTACTGGTCAACTGAACGTGACGTTTGCACCGTCACTGAGACTAACTGTTGGGAGAACGTGTACTTCAGCTTCTACGTCATGGCGGTATCGCTTCTCGGCCTTTTGGCTAAGATCAGTGTAGTATCTGTTCTTATCAGTTTAATATCTGATACGTCCCCTACCCGGGGACCATATATTAAATTGATTTTTGGAGCAGGGAGATGGAATAGGGGCTTGCTCCGTCCACTCCACGCATCGACCCGTATTGCAGTACTTCTGGGAACGGTGCAACCCCCTATGGATGTAAAAATGGTAGATTCTGCTCCTTATTCATTAGAAAATAATGTATCCATATATTTGACAGGATATTGTTCTCCTGCAAAAGTCAGTGTAAAATATTTTCTAACATCTAAGATGTGGTTCCACTACACAGCAATGTCAAACTGTCCACCTACAGATTGTATGACATATGCAGGAACCACTCATGAAAAGCATCTCCTGATCTCAGCTCAGTTCTAAATGAGGTTCGGTGACACAGACTCATGTAAACGCCAAGTCATATATTCAAAGGTTGAATCCTTTATTCTGTGATCCCACATAGTCATCATGTGCTCTGTGACTGGTTAGGTTCAACACCCTTCTTGTAACATTCTTACAAACAACTAATCTCTTGTGTCCCGTCATCCATCAAGTTTAAACGGCTGATATTCTGTTTGACCGTCCAATAGTTTATGGTTTGTATCTGTCCTTTACAACCCCGATAAGGTATCTCCCCTGCCAGGTAAGTATGAGTTGCTGAACCCGCTCTCAGGAGACCCTTTCACACGTGATCCCTGATGACTGACGGTGCTGAAACTCTTTGAACTCACGATGTACAACACCCTGAGGGACGTCTCCCATCGTGCATTGCTGCAGTTAATGCGGTTCCTCTCGAGTCGCGGCTGAAATTAGACAATCGGCGCTCGCACCCGCTCCTGCGTGGGTAGAAAGCGCACTCGACTTTCTTTTAACACAGACGTTCCACATATGTTAGGTCAGGAGAGTTTGATTTTGCACATTACTTAAATGGCAAAGCTGCCTGTGGACGTATGGTGACATGTTTTGCGGTAGAAAATAATTGTTGGTTTCCGCGAAGGATGACGGGCCAGTAGAATATTGTGAATGTGTACTTTTAGCTGCACAACTTTAGTCGTGGAAGTTTGTTTTCTGACAAAGGAAATATTTGTAACGTTAACTCGTCTGTTTCAAATGAAGATGAAAACTATTTAAAGCCGACAAAACTAGCGTCACTAGCCGACAAAACTAGCGTTTTTCTAATGGACTTGAAGCAACAACATCCTTCAAAGTCATTTATCCAGCTAATGCAAAAATATGGTCTAATAATGAGGTTGTAGCACACGACAAAAGAACAAACAGCTAAACTTTGGAAATATGATCTGATGATTCCAAATTTCTTTGCACCTTCAAAATATAATCAGACATTTTTACATAGTAACTTAAGAAACGGTTGTTGCTTCAAAATGTTTCCTTTGTCAGAGAACAAACTTCTATATAAAGTCGTGCATCTAAAAGACACACATTGATTTCGCTTCATCCTCTAACGGTCGCGGAAACAAATAATTCTATAATTCTTTCCTACCGCAAAACAGGTCCTCAGGCAGCTTTGCAATTTAAGTAATGTGCAGAAACAGACTTCGGCTGATCTAAACTATATGTAACAGTCTGTTTAAAAGAAATGTGGAGTCGCTTTTTACCCACGCAGGCGCTGTTTGTCTGATTTCAGCTGCGACTCGATTGGTTGTCTGCGGTTCAGTTCTGCCACGCGATTGGTTGTTTACAAGTATATGGTCACCGGTAAATTTTGGACGAACCGTTCTTCGTTCTTTATCACTGTAGACATTTAACTACCGTATAAACGGTTAAAACAGTCCCTAAAGTAAACAGTGGAGCCCAGTAGAACTAATAAAGCTGTTCTTCTGGGTGTCGTACTTCCGGAACTGCTACAAGCACGATGGGAATGTGGTATTCTATCGTAAATAAAATAACGTCTGTGTCCTTATGTATAACGCATTTCCTTTGGGGTGGATTTCTGTGCTTTCACGTCCTTCTGAGACGTTGTACTTTGTGAGTTTATGATTTTCAGCACCGTCAGTCATCAGGGATCACTGTGAAAGGGGCTCCCGAGCGCGGGTTCAGCAACTCATACTTACCTG
The DNA here is from genome assembly GCF_900634795.4 of Betta splendens. Lineage (NCBI taxonomy): Eukaryota > Metazoa > Chordata > Actinopteri > Anabantiformes > Osphronemidae > Betta > Betta splendens. The sequence goes on along the minus strand of NC_040885.2, from coordinate 436 downwards.
GCAGGGGAGATACCATGATCATGTAGGTGGTTCACCCAGGGCGAGGCTCAGCCATTGCACTGAGGCTGTCTGACCTCTGCGAATTCCCCAAATGTGGGAATCTCGACTGCATAATTTCTGGTAGTGGGGGACTGCGTTCGCGCTCTCCCCTGATTAAGTGTTCAAAAGGTATTGTCGTTGAGTATCGCATGAATCCTATGAATGAAGCTATGGCTCACGTAAAAATCTACTCTCAATCTGTTCTTTAACTATTCTGCTGTAATAAATACAAGCTTCATTCATTCATGTTGATCTTTACCGTACCCGTTTTATTTATTACATTTCGATGCATTTCTCTTTTCTCCACTAGATGTGGAAGCTGCAGTTTTATTTTTGTCAACTTTTAATCGAGCAAACAGTTTTTCTTCAGTGAGAAAGATGATAGATTTGTTTGTAT